>NC_029788.2:15991219-16023474 GCF_000816755.2 Arachis ipaensis
ATCTGCTGAATCTGCTAATTATACACTCCCATACCAAATATATATAAATATATATAATCAATAAAGTTGGATTATACATCTTTGGATAAAACGCACAAATCAAATAAAAATCAATATTACATGATAGTCCTAAATGTGATAACGTTACATGCATGTCTTGTTTGTGTTTATATGTAAATCGAATTTATTAGATTCGATTTAGCAGAGGAAGCTTAAAATCAGAATATATAGCTTCGATTTAGCAGGTTATAAATGTTGAAATTATTAACATGGTAATTCAAAATAATTAAATTATACCCATAGTAAATCGAATGAAGTTGCTTCGATTTATAGACATTGTAGAGCATAGGTAAATCGAATGTATTAGATTTGATTTACTAACCTTACACCTATATATATCATTTGAATTCAGTTGTTTCAAATTACAATTCACAATCTCCTCCCCTAATCCAAACACACCCTAGAGAGAAAAGTTTGGCAACAACACCACAAGATTCAAAACTACCAGCACTTTGTACTCAACTCCACGACGGACGCTATAAGTCTTCACACTTAAGATGACCTTCTCTTTATCTTGAAACTGTTGACTAACTTTAAACTCAGCTAGACCTCCTGTCTGTATCCTGTGTATCTTTGGTCCCAAATCCAAAAGCTCTCCCGGTAACCTTTGCTATGTCATGGCCTCCAAGTCTAAAATTGAAAAATGCGGGGATACTGATGAGTTTCTGAACTAGATGCTCCACCACCCTCAACTGGAATACTCATCGCTATATCATCATCACTATTATCAGCAATCGTGGTAGGCTCCACATCATCATCATCATTCTGCAGACACTATCTGGTGCTCTACCCTTCCTGAAAATCGGGATCATAACAGCCATCGCAATAGCAAGCTCATCGAAGGGTCAATTATCACTTATTTGTCTGTCACAATCGCAGTTAACTGCAAAGGACAGAGATGCAACCAAAACTGCCTCAGGTGCAATGCCAGGCATGATGAGGCACCAAGAGGCATTGAAGTAGAGGTGGCTGGCATTGCTAAAGATTAAGGATTTCGGTTTGATTCTCCTAAACTACAAACCACATCTCCAAACTTGGCCAATAGTTCAGGGGTTCTCACATCGGAAAACTGAGGACGACAGTGAAACAGAACTTGCAAATCTTCGTTATTGTTTATGATAAAGGAATCGTACTACACACCATCACGTACAATAGAAATCAAAATTTTATAAAATAACTTTTTCACCCATTTCATGCCATGTAGTCCTAGTTTTTGGATGATAGTAATCTGAAACTCAATGAAACTCGTAGAACGGATCCTTATTAGTAAATTTTATTCTCTCGTGTTTTTTTCTTAATCGACTCTCTATAGTGCACAAGAACTAAAAAACTATCCTCACTAATCATTGTGAGTCTCACTATGATGAGAATTTTACGTTCAGCTCATATTTATATATGTAGGTATGGTAGTAGATCGAATTAATTTAACTTCATTTATATTTTATAGCATTAACCCATATACATACATACATACATACATATATATATATATATATATATATGTATGTATGTATGTATGTATGTATGTATGTATGTATGTATGTATGTATATCAAATTATTATGATTCGATTTAGCTATGTTGTCGAAGATGAAGTAAATCGAATGTAATTGCTTCGATTTACACCATATAATACCCTATTTAAGTAAATCGAATCCAAAAATATCGATTTATGTATTCGAATGCTAAATTCAATTTATATAATGGAAAACTAAATCAAATTAAGTAAATTCGATTTACATAGAAGATGAGTAAATCGAATTCACATTGAAAAAGGGTAAATCGAGTTGATTTACTTTGATTTATATAATTTTATTATCAAAATTGGATATGCAAATAACGTTATTATATTTAAGACTATCATATAATATTAGTTTTCATATAGTTTATTCATATGTTTTATTCTATATTTTTCATCTAATATTAGTATGCAATATCAAAATAAAAAATGGCAATTCTTCTAGTTAACAAGGTTTCTCGGTTCTGGGAGGAAAAAGGGGAATCTAATCTTTATGCCAGTGAGTTATCTTATCTAGGCTAGTGGTGGTATTTGGTAAATTGGTATGATTATGATTCGGAAATATGATTCTTGAAGGTACTGAATACCATGAACAAATCTTATAGGATAAGGTAGTATTACTGGATTAGATGTTTTATTTTGGATTTTGTCAAAATTTTTATATTATTCTTAATAATAAATTCAATACAGCCTATAAACTAACACAACTAGAAAATTGCTTAATACAGACAGATTTACAGACAGATTTAGTCTTTATTACAGACAATTTTTAGTTACTGACAAAATTACCGACAAATTTTGTCCCTCTGTAAAAGTCTCGTCGGAAATTATTTACCAACGAAAAGTTACCGATGGATTTTGAACAGTTACCGACAGATTTTCCCTCGATAAATTCTCCCCTCCATTTCCATGAAATGTCAAACTTTTCGACAGATTTTCTGTCGGTAATTGGCAAAAGATTTTCCGACAGATTTTTCGTCTGTAATTTGAACCTTGAAAAATCATCCCACACTTTGAATACAGACAGAAAATCTGTCTGTAAATCCGTCAGTAAGGTAAAATAGAATTTTTTTTAGATTTTTTCATTGCAAAATAAACTTGTTTTCATACAAAATAAATATAAATTTAATACAAATTTTTATCTAATTTGTATTCGAATATTTATAATATTTCAAAATGTAAACAAATTCATCGTATTATTAAACTAAAAGAAAAATACTATAAACTAGGGGTGTTCGCGGTGCAGTTTGGTTCGGTTTTTTAGAGAAAAGTCATCCGATCCAATCGTTTAACTAAACTGCGGTTCGGTTTTTTTACCGAAACCATCCGAACCAAACCAAACTAAACCAATTAAAATTGGTTTGGTTTGGTTCGGTTTGTTCGTTTTTTTCAATCAGTAGAAAAAAGTAAAATTGTAGCCATCCTTGCCTAACAAAATTAAGCCATAATACCAGAGCCATATGAATCATAGTATGCAAAACTTAAGCTGGTAAAGAAATTGACCAAATCATAGCAATAAGAATAAGGGTGGTGGTGGAAAGCAACAACTATTTTCAATCAATCACTACTTCTATACGTTGTACACATGTATAAGGTGATTTAAAATTCTGTCTTCCAAAAAAATATTATAAAAATATGAATACTTCAGCAACATGGTTGACTATAAGCTAATTATGTTTTAGATCTCAATCATTATTATCTCTAATGACTAAATTCAGTAAAGAATAGAGAACTATGACTAGATAATAATATATATATACAAGAAAAATTGAATAAATAATAGAAACAGGTCAAAATTAGAACAACACTAAAATTAAAACCACATAAAATAGAACAGCAAACCACAAATTCAAATTAGATCATTAAAACAAGAACACTCAGACTAATTTTTCAAAAAGAAATTATCTAACAGCCACAAATTTTTATATTAGAGAACTACAAATTATCAAAACTGCAAGAACAAATTAGAAAGAACAGAACCAAGAATTCTAAACTAAAAATCATAATAGCAAAATAAAAATAGAACTAAATATTAGAACAGAACTAAGAACAAATAACCATATCTAAAAAAATTAGAACAAAGAATTTACTTGAGAGGCATCCCTATTCTAGATGCAGAGGAATGCTACTGTACTGACGGCAGCACAAACAATGATGGACGATGTTTTTGAAGTGTGACTGAGGGGCGACGAGCGATGAGCGACAGACGACGACGGCTTCACCTGGGCTGGAAGGAAGGGAGAGGCTGCGAGAGTGAGGGAGGGAAAGGGAGAAGTTACGACGCGAGGGAGGGAAACGGCGACTGTGAACTGCGAAAGGAGGGAGGGAGGGAGAGAGGACCGCGCCGAGGTACTGTCCGCGAGGCTCTATTCGGCGAGCTGGTGACGGTGATATGGACGGTGAAGGAAGACGCTACTAGGAGGAAGGGGATCGGTGGATGGGGTTTGGGGATTGGGGATTGATGTTCCTTCGTTAGAGAGAGACTATTAGAGACTAAGAGTGGCGCTGCTACTTTCTAGGTTTAAGTTATTTAGTGTTTGGGCCTTTGGGCGTTGGCCTTTTAGGGGTTTTTTAAGTGACCGGTTCGGTTCGGCTCAGTTAGGATTTTTAGTGTCAAAATCGAAAACCGAACCGAACCGCAAAAAATAGCAAAATGTGATTTGTTCGGTTTTTTCGGTTTTTAGTTTGTTCGTTTTTCGGTTTTTTTGGTTTGGTTGATCGGTTTTGTTCGGTCTGGATTGGTTTTGAATACCCCTACTATAAACAAGCAAGTCAGTATAATTCAAAACATAAACAAAGTGTATTGATCATCAACTATAATTCCCAGTATATTGTTCAACCATACTAAAACTATCAGCTATAGTCTTTAGTGTCATCTTCATCCTCATCATCATCATAGTCCTCATCATGATTTTTCCTCCCATCTGTCTTAAGTTCTTGATTTCATTGATATGCTCTCTTAAATCACTCCCATTTCAATCAAAGCACACTGAAAACTTTGAATTAGCTGTATATCTCAATCCTAAAATAGAACTCTTAATGTAAATAAATAAGAAGTGCACACACAGAGCTATAAGAATAATAAAGCAGAGGAACCACCCAGAGAGTTTAGTTGCTTATTTCTGCTACCTAAAGAGTAGCTTACAGACTCCAAATAAAACAACAAATTTTATAGTACTAAAACAAAGAACTTCACAGACTATATACAGTTTCGATGTCCATACCAAAAATGAACTCAACCACTTGCCACACCTTTTGACCGAAATTATTTTGTATATCAAGCTGCAATTGTGAATTAATTACAAGAAAATATCAACACACGGTTACAACTTTTAACCCATACAAAAAAACAGCAACACCATAAATGCCAAATCTAATCATATGAGGCCTTGATAAAAAGAATCTAGTAACTATCCATTTTAGTATCAATTAAGAGTGTCACTGTTTTGATAAGTACATAATATGGAGCAAAAATAGTGAGATTCTTTATTTGCCTTTTGCCCAAGTCTACAATAGCTGCCAGTAAATATGTCAAACAGCAAAGCTGGAAAAAGTAGGACTGAAATCAGGAAGTACATGGAAGTGTAAAATAATTAACCTTTTTGAACTGGGTCTAGATTTAACGAAGCAATACATAATGAATTTATTAAGCAATATCCTAATTATTTTTACAATAAATGGCACTTTAGACCACAAAATATTGAAAAAAGCAAGTATATCCCACTTATGGTCCCATCAAATAGTGATGAAGTTAAAAATAATTAAAATATATGTTAGTATGAAAAAGGATATTTGAAACTATATCTTCAAAAAGCCATACCGTTGTCTCAATAATAACAACAACTAGATTGAGTACGAGAAGAAAAGAGACTAGGTATCCAAAGATGGGTCTCTTCACAAATTCTTTCAATTGATTTGAGGTGGGTGAATTATAGAATGGTAAATACTCAAAGTAAGAGATCTGCAACAGATTAAATAGAATTAGAGATGCTGCAAATCTTTACCCGATTTATTTCAGTTCAATTCAAACAAACTTCCCAACGTTTCAAATTTGGAGTAATTGAACTTACAGAATCCTCCTTCTGGAATTTTAAAGCAATGGCATGGCAAATATCAGCAAATTCATCCTTATTGAGCTGAACAAGAAAAAAAAAAGGTTACATGAAGGATTAATTAAGGGCACAAACAATCTGTATATACACACATTACGAGCAACATCAGCATGCACATGTAAGATAATCACAATACATATTAACAAATATTACCTTTACGTCACGACTATCATCGAGCTCATCAAATATTAACTCAAATTCTTCCTTGGTGATCTTTGGTAAAGTCCTGAATAATACACAAAATTGGAGCTCCATCATTCACATAATGTGCGAGGAAAAAATATTATACAAAGATAGGATGTCAGGAGACTAAAGTGAAAGATCAACTCATAGTGCTAGTTTCATAAGATATGCAATAGCAATTTACCAGTCACAAATAAAGAAAGATATCCCATTTCACTAAAACAGAAGTTGTAATGGCGAACTATCAGCAGCACTGATAGCAAAAGTGCAAGACAAACATCTGGTTTACAGGGACACCACAATTTGAAGCTCCAGCTAGTTACAGTATGTCATCGTTTAGGCATAGGAGCCTCTTTCCCCTAAACTAAAGAACTCATCTAGCGTCAAATGGGGGAAGACTTTCATAAAAGAATTAACCCATGATAGTTTAGGAGCCTTTTGCATGTAATGGAAAGATAGCCCACTAGCACTAGTTGTTATTCCATTAACCTGAATAGAAGCCAGCATAACCATTCAACGTTCCTAACTCCACTTTATTGAAGCGTTGAAGCTTTGTCTCCCCATCATGGAAAGCTTGGATAAGCAACTTATGTGTTTTAATTTCTAAAAAAACATATTTCAAGTAAAAGCATGTTATTATAGAAAACTCACCCTTCAAAGTTTATGAGGAAATGATCAGATACTATAAAAAGGCAAACCATGAAAAACTGGAAAACATTTGCATAAAATAATTCATTGTTCTTGTGTAAAATTATATGAAATTTCACAAATGCCAAAGCATTTCATCTTTTCTAAAATCATTATGACGCAATAAATAACTATAAGATAATTTGAAACTATAATGAACATAAGAGAATAAGGTTCTACCTATATTTGTTCAACTCCTCAAAGAGCCTAATGCATTGATCTTTGTTAAGATATCCAGTACTCTGAGAAATGGAAACTCAAAATAGATTTAGAATTAACGCTGATGGTTATCAGTGGCTAAGAGAAGGGGGGTTGAATCTTAGCCCCCTTTTTGCTTGATAATACTTGCTGACCTTTGAAACCAACTTTGGAAACTTTATGTCTTTTTATCTCGTGACTAGCCACGAGAATTTTTCTTTTGTCTCGTCCCCAGCCACGAGACTTTTCTTTTTGTCTTGTCACTTGACACGAGATATTTTCGGTTTTAGCTCCTGTGCAGTCGAAACAGAAATGGAGTAGAGAAGAGAGAAAATTACACCCAAATATATCCTGGTTCAGCTGCTAAGTGCAGTGCAGCCTACATCCAGTCTCCATCACAAACATGATGGAATTTCACTATAATCTTCCTGATTACAATCTGTAAAGTGCTAACCTAACTTAAAAGGGGATTCCCACAGAATCATGAAACACAACATAGATGAACAAAGGAATTCTAAGGACATCTATGGCTTTTTCTTTTAATTTTGCACTGACAAATGAATTTTTGCCGGTATAGAAATTATCAAATGATCAATCGTAGTATAGTCTAAACCGACGCAAAATCCTTTATCAAACAAATCTACAATCTATATCCGAGAGTACTAGTCTCCCGAGTCGTTCTCCCTTGGAATTGCCAAAGTGTACATCTTATTGATTTAGTAAGCCTTGTTGGGATTCTTTGAAGGTTTTAGCAAAATAATCAAAGTGGAGTGAGAATTGTAATGGATCTCACCCAAAAAGTCATTGAAAATTCAGAAATTAGATGAGGATGAACCCTAGTGAAGCTTGGAATCTCTCTCTTCTTCTCCCAAAAAGTGTAACTAACTCTCCTCTCTCCCTAAAATATCTAGATCTAGAAAAATGAACTAACTAAGTGTCCTTAACCTTTGTTCCTTTGGTCTTCTTAAGCTTTTTCCGCCAAGGTGTTTCTCCAAGAGTGGGATCCTTAACTGCCTCCACGCCTAAGTCACGTGACTTCTTAAAAATCATATTCGCAAATCGGCGCGCACGCGCAAGGTACGCGCACGCGCCGTTGAGACGTCTTGAATTGTGCGCGGAGGCGTGATGCACGCGTGCGCGCCCATGAAGATCCTGGCTTAGCCGCTTCTCAAGCCGGCTCTTGGCTTTGGCTCCACGTTGCCCTATCCGCGCGGGCGCGCAAGGTGCGCGCACGCGCCCATGCGGAAACCTTCAAAGCTTAATCCTCATGCTTCCTTCCTTTATACCCGTCTTCCTTCTCTCTTTCGGTCCATTCCTACTCTATATCTTGAAACCACTTAACACACAAGTCACGGCATCGAATGGCATCAAGAGAAGATTAGAAATGTATCTATTTTAGTGCGAAATAAGCATGTTTCCATTCATGAGGTGAAACTAGGAAAGGAATGCACAATCTTGTATTTTCATATAGAAAGTGTGTGGAATCATTGATAAAACCCCTGAAATCATCACAAGATAAACCCTCAAATTGGGGTTTGTCAACCTCCCCACACTTAGATCCTAGCATGTCCTCATGCTTAGAGAGATGCAAAGAAACACAGAAGACCGAGGGATTGCAAAAGTATAAGACTCATGAAGTGCAACCTACTTATATGCATGCAACTATGACTAGTGCCACTATCCACTTGGTTGGGAGCAAATTAGCCTTCTTAGGACATATGCGAGCACATGGGGTACAATGATGGTCAAAGCATAGGACTTGCCACTTTCTAAGCATCAAATGCAATATGTGTAACCTTGCATGAGGAATGCTCGCGAGAGCCGGGAATCAAAGGATTGAGCATCGAACCCTCGGCGGAAGTGTTTGCACTCTAATCACTCGGTGTATGGGGTTTATTCTCTCAATCCTCCCCTAATCATGCTTTCCAAGAATTGTTTTTTATCTAACAATCAACAATTATTCAATGCATGCATACAATTATCATGAGGTCTTTTCCTTAGGTTGTAATGGGGTTAGGGTCAAGGTAGGGTCATATATGGCTAGTGGACTTAGGATTTGAATCTTTGATTAACTTAAACTTTCCCACCTAACCTATATAATGACCTATACAATTAAGTACTATCCTAACTACCCATTCCTCACTTTCCCACATACTCATGCATTTTCTTTTCGTTTCACAATACTTATGCATTGATTCCTCTTGAGCTTCACTTTGGGGCATTTTGTCCCCTTTTTATTATTTTTTTCTTCCCCTTTTTTTTTCTTTCTTTTTCTATTTTTCTTTTCTTTTCCATATTGTTCTTCTTTTTCTTTTGTTCTTTTGTTTTTCTCTTTTTTTTTTTATATATACAAGAGCGTCAATGCATAAGGTTTTACATTTGATCAATTCATGAGTATGTACCCAATTCCTAATATTTTCAATAATAATACAAAATACCCTTTTATTCACCCAATGTCCCAAGGTTCCCACACTTGAATGATACTCACACACACTAGCCTAAGCTAATCAAAGATCCAAATAAGGACTTTTATTGTTTTCCGCTTTAAGGCTTGTAATGTGTTAAATTAAGAACAGAGTGGGTCAATCGTAGGCTCAAATTTGGCTAACAAAGGAAGATAGAAGGTAAGGCCATTTGGGTGAGTGAGCTAATGAAATGATGACCTCAATCATATAAATGCATGAATACGCCAAATAATGGACATAAAGAATCAAACAAATCAAGGATCACAATCATAGAAAGAGAATAATGCACACAAGAAGGAAAAATAAGTGGTTATAAGATGTAACCACACCATTAGGCTCAAATCTCACAAGCTTGTGTTCTTAACTTCAAACCCATGTTCCAAAATATAATTCTTCATGCAACTTTGGCATCAAAGCATTTAAAATTTGCAATGCCATGGTTGCCCCCAAAGTGTTGGTTTCCTAAGAGAGAATTTCATTGTTCCAACCAAGCAGGCTTATCATGCGAATGGTGCCAACTAAGACCTAATCATGCAACCTATCCTACTAAAACCTAATCATGAAACCTATCCTAATTTATTCAGATTTATTCAGATGTTACCTACGGAGATCGGTCGGCCGACCTCCCCACACTTAAAACTTAGCACGGTCCTCCGTGCTAGAGGTTAGGCGCACTGGTTGATTGAGCTCCGAGTGTGCCACATCTCCAATGCCATTGCTATCACCGCTTGAAGTTGCGGTGGAGGTGGAGATATCGGGTTCCTCCATAGGTGGGGTGATTATGCTTAGAAGCCTCTTCACATGAGCATAGCGGCGTTGGTTACGCCTCTCATAACGGTCTAATTTGTTGTGAAGGTCCTCAAGGCGTTGGGCGGCCGATTTTTGTGATGTAGATGAAGTGGTAGCGTGGCCAGTTGGTGTGGGCAGTTCAATGTCCTTGGTGACTTCCGGAGGCTTGAGGCATCTCTTGGTCGGAATGATGTCACCATCGACTGGTATTGAGGTTCGCCTATCTTTAGTCTCCCGGTTGACGCCGGCTTTCGCAACTAATGCCGTCACTAAAGCGGGGAATGGTAGATTTCCCTTGGCATGAATGCGCCCCATGGATTGGCGGATGGCACGCGGAACGTCGACCGGTTTCTCGGTCAAGATGCACCATATCAATAAGGCAAGCTCGGCGGTGATGGATGACCCATGTGTGCTTGGGAGCACGTAGTGAGCTAGAATTTGGGCCCATGCCGTGGCTTCTTGAGTGAGGTGGCGGACATCTAAACCCTTGGGTCTTCGCTTTATGGTCCCCCGAATCCAATATGCGTCGGGTAAAGCAATGACGCGGAGGATCGCGCTCCAATCGAATGCGCGGTCAACGCATGTAGCCAAGACTTCTTGGTAGGCGTCATAAGCATCCGTTGACGGTGCAATTCCAAGGACTTCTCGGATGGTTTTCACTGTGACCGACACTTGTTTTCGGCGTACAAATATTGATGTGAGATGAGGTGAGTGGAAGTTGGAGTAGAATTCTACCACCCAAGAGAGATTGGCCTCCGTTGGTTGCCTCAAGAGGAACCTCCAATGCCTCCGGTCGATGTGTGGCATCACAATCGGACTGAGGTGAGCCGGTAAGACTAAGAGGGGTTCCGGATGGTAATTCCTTTCAATCATTCTGGAGTAGACAAGTTCGCAGTAACGGTTGGGAAACTTGTTTGAATCCTTAGGAGGGTTGTCCTTCTCTAGAATGTCAACGGGGCCTTTAGTCTTCTTCAGGAGGGGCCTGGCCGTTAGTTCTTGGCGCACTTTATTGGAAACTGGCTTCTTGGGGCCTTTCCCCTTGTCCTTTTTGATGACCATCCTGTGGAAGCAAGAAAGGAAAAATATCAAACCCAAAGAAGTGGAGAGACATGAGCTCTATGTAATAAAAGTTATGCCATAGAATATGGGTATCTTCGTTACATGACAGCTGCAACATGTAACTAGGATAATGTGTGAAGAACAAGGCAAATAATTTTCATGTGGTGCAAGGGTAGTTTAAGCATGCAAGGAAGAGGCATGAGAAGCACACACCCTTAGGGACCATAAATGGAAGGCAAGCTAAGAAAATGGGGATGAATGGTTTGTGGAAAGTGGGGATGCACTCAAAAGTGATTGGTTGAGAGGCAAGGTAGTCACAATGAGTCCAAAATTCAAGTGTGCCTTTCATCGAACACTTGGCGTGCATCCATGAAGTAGTATTTGATTATGTGAAAGTGGGAGCAATGTAACATTCCACAATCCATTATTAATGATTATAGTGCATATTAATTGCAAGAAAATAAAGCAACACCATTCATCTATGCATGTAAGTTAGTTTGAGACCCAAATGCTCATGAAGAATTGGATTGAGAGAGAGGAGAGGGCAAAGGCATCCCAAGGGAGCAACTAGAGAAGGAGGGAAGAGAGAAGAAAAAGAAGAAAGAAGCTACCTAAAAGGTGGTGCAACTAAATGAGAGATTAATGGACTAAGAGGGGGCCTAGTATAATACCTTGTGAGATGGAGAAGGATATGGAAGAAGAAGAGAAGTGGAATGAGAATGAAGGGATGAGTGTGCCCCTTTTAATTTTTGTTTTAAAGAAGGCGTCGATCACCGGCGCGTGCGCGCGCGGTGCGCGCTCGCGCGGGGAGTGAGGTGGACTAGGGGCGCGCGCGCGCACATTTCGTGTGCGCGTCCCTGCGCTTGGGCTGGCGGCACAGGAGAGGCACAGGGGTGGCATAACTCTCTGGACGAAGTACCAGAGATTGCTTTAGCGTGTGTTGGCGCGCGCGCGCACAGTGCGCGTACGCGTCCACGTGGTTGTGCCCCAGGCATGAGAGGGGCCTGGAGGGGGCTCAACTCTCTGTGAAATGGCCCAGAGAGGAGTGCAGAATGAAAGGGCGCGTGCGCGGCTGTGGTGCGCGCGCGCATTCCGTGCTCGCTTTGTATGGACGCGTGCGCGCCAGGTGCGCGCACGCGGCAAAGGTGCTGGGCTGGTGGCTTAGTGTAGGCTTGAGAGTGGCTTAACTCTCTGGAGAATGTACTAGGAGGGCAGCAAGGCAATCGGCGCGGACGCGCACAGTGCGCTGGCGCGTCGATTGGCAGATTTCGCCCATATGCGCGGACGCGCCATGTGCGCGCATGCGCAGGGGGGTGGGTTTTCTAAATTTGCAGGTGTTTACACTACTTTTGACATTTCAGCGACCCCCCCCCCATACAGCCAATTAAGCACTATAGCAAATGAAGTCAACAAATGAAGGGGAGTTGTCATTAAAATCTAGCTAACAAACATGAAGTCAAGTGTCTATGTACAAATCTAAAAGGAGGATCTTACCATGGTGGGGTGTCTCCCACCTAGCACTTTTGTTTAACGTCCTTAAGTTGGACTTTCAGTAGCTTATAGTGTTTATTCAAGAGTTGCATCCCTCAAGAGGAACACTTCAACTTCCTTGGCGTTCTTTCTTTGCTCACCATGATACAATTTGAGACGATGCCCGTTTACCTTGAAGATGTTCGGGCTCGATGGGTGGTGCAAGTGGTAGACTCCATAAGGTTCTACTTTCTCCACTTGGTAGGGCCCATCCCACCTTGATCTAAGCTTTCCGGGTAGTAATCTCAACCTTGAATTGTAGAGAAGGACTAGGTCACCGGGTCCGAATTCCCTTCTCCTAATGTTCTTGTCATGGATGGCTTTCAACTTTTCCTTATAAAGTCTGGAGTTGTCGTAAGCTTCCAATCTCATACATTCTAATTCAGCCAATTGAAGCTTTCTCTCTACTCCGGCCCCACCCAAGCTCATATTACACTCCTTTACGGCCCAATAAGCTTTATGTTCAATCTCCACCGGTAGGTGACATGCTTTGCCATATACAAGCCGGAAGGGGCTCATGCCAATGGGTGTCTTGTAAGTCGTTCGATAGGCCCATAGTGCATCGGAAAGTTTAATTCTCCAATCTTTCTTATTCGGCTTTACAATCCTTTCTAACACATGCTTGATTTCCCGGTTGGAGACTTCGGCTTGGCCGTTTGTCTGAGGGTGGTAAGCCGTGGCGACTTTGTGGATGATGCCATATTTTCTCATGAGGCCGTCTATTCTTTTGTTGCAAAAGTGGGATCCTTGGTCACTTATGATTGCTCTTGGGGCGCCAAAGCGACAAATGATGTTGTTCCTCACAAAAGAATACACAACATTAGCGTCATCCGTTCGGGTGGGGATTGCCTCCACCCATTTTGACACATAATCGACGGCTAACAAGATGTAGAGAAAACCATTGGAATTTGGAAATGGTCCCATGAAGTCGATTCCCCATACGTCAAAGATTTCGCAAAAAAGCATATTTTGTTGGGAAATTTCGTCCTTCTTGGAAATATCTCTAAACCTAATACATTGGGGACAAGATTTGCAATAGAGAGAAGCATCTTTGAGAAGAGTTGGCCACCAAAATCCGCAATCAAGGATTTTTCTTGCCGTTCTTTGGGGCCCGTAGTGACCACCTCCTTCGGAAGCATGGCAAGCGTCCAAGATTGCTTGGAATTCGGTGTGAGGTATGCATCTTCGCATTATTTGGTCCGCTCCACACCTCCACAAATAGGGATCATCCCAAATATAGTATTTGGATTCGCTTTTCAGCTTATCCTTTTTGTTTTTGTCAAGATTGGGAGAGAAAGTGCGTGAAACCAAATAGTTTGCTATTGGGGCATACCAAGGAACCACTTCCGAGATTGCATGCAAAGCATCTAAAGGAAAGGAATCATTGATAGGAGTGGTGTTGCCTTTTGTGTGTTCGAGGTGACTTAAATGGTCCGCCACTAGGTTTTGGGCACCGCTCCTATCTTTGATTTCCAAGTCAAATTCTTGTAATAAGAGCACCCAACGAATTAATCTCGGTTTGGATTCCTTTTTTGCCAACAAGTAGACTTGGACCGGGCTTACCCATTCGCTATCCGAGATAGGATAGATGATGTCCGCTTCAAGTAGCTTAGTGACTTCTTTCTTCACCACCTCAAGAATGGTTGGGTTAAGTCTCCTTTGAGGTTGTCGGACCGGTCTTGCTCCTTCTTCAAGAAATATGCGGTGCTCGCATACTTGGGGGCTTATTCCCACTAGATCCGCCAAACTCCACCCGATTGCCCTTTTATTTTTCCTCAATACATTCAGCAATTTTTCTTCTTGTTGAGGAGTTAACTCTTGTGCTATTATCACGGGTAGATTTTGGGCTTCATCAAGGTATGAATACCTTAAGTGAGGTGGTAGTGGCTTCAATTCCATCTTCTTGTCATTCCTTGAAGTTTGAGTTTCCGGATGGTTTGTATGATGTGTGGTATTTAGTTCGCTCGACTCTTCATTTGCTTCTTCAACCATGCACTTCTCATCTAATCTTGCAAGATGCACTTCGGCTACTATGTTATCGATTGGGTCACACTGAAATAGAGAGTGGTTCTCCGGTGGATGCTTCATTGCTTCCTCTAGGCTAAAGCTTACAATTCTTCCATCTATTTCAAATGAGTAGTTCCCCGAGTAAGCATCAAGCTTAAATCTAGAAGTTCTCAAGAAGGGCCTTCCGAGTAGGATAGATGATGCTCTCTCGGTTTCGCTTGACGGCATTTCAAGGACATAGAAGTCAATCGGAAACACCAACCCCTTTATATTCACCAATACATCTTCCGCAACACCTGCTACGGTTATTATGCTTTTATCCGCTAGGACAAATCTTGCCGTCGACCTTTTTAATGGGGGCAACTTCAATACCCGATAAACGGAGAGCGGCAAGATGCTAACACATGCTCCGAGGTCACACATACAATCTCTAAATTGAACTCCATTGACGGTGCAAGTGACCATACAAGGGCCCGGATCATCACACTTCTCTGGCAATGTTCCCATTAAAGCGGAAATAGAACTCCCCAATGGGATGGTTTCCAATTCAAGGATTCTATCCTTGTTTATGCATAAATCTTTGAGGAATTTAGCGTATCTAGGAACTTGATGGATGGCATCGAAGAGGGGGATGGTTACCTCAACTTTCTTGAACATTTCTACCATTTTGGGGTCGAGTTCTATGCGCTTTTTAGCTTTCTTTGCAAGTGTTGGAAATGGAAGTGGTTGAGCGATTTCTTCTTCCAAGGTTCTTTTGGCCTTGGATGTCTCCCTTGTTGGTTGGGCTTCATCCTCAACTATTGCTTGTGGTGTCTCCTCTTCTACTACCTCTTCTATATCTATTCTCTCTTCCTCTTGTGTGGTTGTGATAGGACTTGGGTCCTTTGCTTCCTTTTCTTTTAATTGTGTACCGGATCTAAGGGTGATGGCATTGATGCCCCCTTTTGGATTTGGTTGAGGTTGAGAGGGAATGACACTTTGGATTGGGGGTTGAGGAGTGGGGGTCGATGGTGTGTCCATGCGTACAAGAAGAGCTTGTAATGTAGAGGTGAGGCCGGTGAGGCCGGAAGCAAGTGTGTTTTGTAATTCCTTTTGGCCTTGGATAATGGTCCGGAGTGTTTCATCTTGGTTGGAGGGGGTGGTTGCATATGTGAGTTGAGGAGCTTGTGATTGGTTGGGTGGTGATTTATCCAAGAACCCCCTTCTAAGTAGGTCCCAATCGGAGGTAACTTCACTAGAGAGGGTGTAGAACCATTCTTTGGCCTTGTCCTCAAGAGAGAAAGGGAAAGCAAACAACTATATAGCAACTTCATCGGACCCTTCCCGTCTAGTAGTCGAGCATATGTGATGGAAGTCCTTGAGATGTCGAATAGGGTCTTGTGCGGGAAGCCCGTGAAACTTGGGTAGGAGATTGATCAAAGCGGTCTTCAATTCAAAATTCGCATTCAAATTGGGTTGAGTTACATGAAGGGGTTGAAGGACATAATCCGGTGCACCCGCTTCCTTGATGGTAACTCTCCTTGGAGCGTCCATGGTATTAGTACCTAAAACAAAAGAAGAAGTGTTAGTGAGATTGATGGGAGTATGATTAATGCCTTCTTTGAGTGACGGTTCAATGTTCACTTGTAGTAAGGTGGTTGAGGTGGTGAAAACCTCTTCACCTTTTCCAAATCTTAGCCGCCTCCGAGCTTGTCTAATATGAAACAAAGTTCATTCTATTTCCGGATCAAAAGGGGCTAAGCTCGAATTCGGTTGTGAACGCGTCATGCAATGAAGGAGAAATGGAATTCATTGTAACGATGAGGAGTTAGTCAATTGAGCATGGATCTCACCAAAAAGTCATTGAAAATTCAGAAATTAGATGAGGATGAACCCTAGTGAAGCTTGGAATCTCCCTCTTCTTCCTCCCAAAAGTGTAACTAACTCTCCTCTCTTCCAAAAATATCTAGATCTAGAAAAATGAACTAACTAAGTGTCCTTACCCCTTGTTCCTTTGGTCTTCTTAAGCTTTTTCCCGCCAAGGTGTTTCTCCAAGAGTGGGATCCTTAACTGCCTCCACGCCTAAGTCACGTGACTTCTTAAAAATCATATTCGCAAATTGGCGCGCATGCGCAAGGTACGCGCACGCGCCGTTGAGACGTCTTGAATTGTGCGCGGAGGCGTGATGCACACGTGCGGGCCCATGAAGATCCTGGCTTAGCCGCTTCTCAAGCCGGCTCTTGGCTTTGGCTCCACGTTGCCCTATCCGCGCGGGCGCGCAAGGTGCGCGCACGCGCCCATGCGGAAACCTTCAAAGCTTAATCCTCATGCTTCCTTCCTTTGTACCCGTCTTCCTTCTCTCTTTCGGTCCATTCCTACTCTATATCCTGAAACCACTTAACACACAAGTCACGGCATCGAATGGCATCAAGAGAAGATTAGAAATGTATCTATTTTAGTGCGAAATAAGCATGTTTCCATTCATGAGGCGAAACTAGGAAAGGAATGCACAATCTTGTATTTTCATATAGAAAGTGTGTGGAATCATTGATAAAACCCCTGAAATCATCACAAGATAAACCCTCAAATTGGGGTTTGTCATGCACTCTCTGCCTTTTTCCGCTCTATGGCTTTTTCATACAAATTTCACTGTTTGCCTTTTTCCATGAGACTCAAGACATGACAAAATTAAACAGAAAAATTACAAAACAGAATACATTGAAGGAGAAGAGAAATCTGTTAGCTCAGGCAGCTCTGAGAACTTTGTGCCTTGCACTCTCAAACTTTCTCCTTACTCCAAACAGTGGCTGTTCTCTCTTTTTATAGAAGAGGGAAGCCTCTACTTTTGAAGCCAATAACCAAGCCAACTTCTTCTTCTTCAAGTGACAAAACCGGTTCGGCCAGAGAGAGAGAAGAGATAATCCATGCAATAACCAACATGCAATTACCTCTAGTCCTTTCTTGGTCATCACTCTTCATCAATCCGAGCTCTCCATCCTTGGCTTGCTCTCCAAGATGGATTTCTGGCCCTTGATGCTTCATGATGATGATGACTTCTTCTACTCCACTTTTGCTTCCTTCCTCACGCAGCCACCCTAGCTACCTTCTGTGATGAGTGAACTCAAAAGTGGTGACAAGCCATCTCCTTCTCCATTTTTGGTATGGAGGAGCCAAGATCTCATCACCATATCTTTCCTTTCATGGTTGCAGATCTTAGCCACTACATTTTTTTATGTTTTCTTGCCATCATTGAGATGGTCTTGTAGCTTGCCTTCCCTTCTTTTTGATAGCTCAAAATCTCCATTGTTTGCTGTGTAAGAACCGAAGAGAAGGAAAGAGATGAGAGAGAAGAAAGAAAAAAGCAATCAAGTGTGTTTGAATAAATTAATTAAAGTGAGTTGCTTTTACTTCCCTTAGGTGGAGTAGCGTGTAGCATTGATAATCACCATCAAATCAATTTGTCAATCTCTCTCTCATAGTTCCCATGCAATAAATGATAATTAAATGAATTTGAAATCCATCACATGGTTAGAATTGAGATCCGTTGAAGGGCATAGGCAAATATCAATATTTGCTTTCCTGATGAATTGTTTTCGGATCATGCATATGGGTGTATGGCAAAATATGTTTAACTTGGGCTTGCAACAAGTAATGGATCAATTTGGCCCAAAGTAACATAATAATCAATTCATCCATACTCATCACATATTTTTGCATCAAAGCTGATGGATTTAACCAATTGGCTTTAAGTAAAGTTTCTGGCCCAAATATCATACCCATGCATTCAGCCATAATAATCACAATATCTTAATACCAAGGCTGAATTGGGCTTGCACCAGAAATTTATGTTTGGCCCAATAGGAAGCTGCATCACAAAATTATTAATTTAACAAATAAGAGTTAGAAACATTTTAATAATTTTACAATTTAATACAATTAATAATGTTTAGTCATCACAAATATTAATTTAGAGTTTTCCAAACTCATCAAATACTTTTTGTATTTACTTTTCTAAAGTATTTTTACATGTTTGACAGTGGATCAATAAACTAAAACATAGAAAATCACACTTACACGAGTATCTAAGAGATTAAAAGCTTTCTCCAACATTGCTCTTCTCATACGATCCATCTCGAAAACTTGTTTCACAAGCTATAAATAAAAACAAAAACAAAAAATAGATATGTTCAAGCACTGTTATCAAATTATTATTTGTTTTAATATCCATTCTAGAGTTAAAAAAGTTTGATTTATTCACGATTATATAGGTTAAAGAGTAAAAAAAATTGAGGGGAAATGGCATGGAAAAATTTACCTCACTCTTGAAACTATGATAAACAACGGCAAGGGCCAAGTTTGTAACGAAGTAAACCCCCCAAAAGAACAAATATAATGAAATACAAGCAACGCCAACGTGAAGCCCTTCAAAACCAACAAATTCCCAACTGTCATTTTTCTCTCTATTTTCAGTATTCCTCATCTCTTCTTTCTACTTCCACCTCTAAAAATATGAGTCAGACAGATGTGATTTCATCTTTTTTCAATTTCTAACATTATCCCGTCACTCAATGACATAAACACTTGACTATGATCTGCTGCATTTATAGCCTTTCCAGAAAAAAAGTGAAGTCATAAATTATACTCAATAGTCTTGACAAGCATACCTTCAACCGATTAATTGCATTTCTCCAATATATACGGGACCCTTCATATGATATTGGGAAGAAAGTATGTATGATTAGCACTACAACAGTTAATCCCTGTATTATACAAAAAGGTTAAGAAAATACCAGAGACAGTTAAGAGATGAATGCTAGGTAGTAGTAAATGAGATTTAACATAGATTGGAAATGTAAGCTATTTCATGTAAGTTCCAATACATGTGAAGATACAACTTTAGTACAAAGTGAACATGACAATTGTATAATCAAATAGTTACCTTTTGTTTTCAACATTAAAACAACTAAAAAGGATCTTCAGTAATTTCCCAATAAATATAGTGTCTGACTCTGAATTACCGGCACTTACCTCATAAATAAGACATTCTACATTAGTTAGATATGGCAACTGTCCCAGAAAGAAATACTCTCTATCGCTACAAGATGGTTTGGTATAATTTTCACACCACAGAGGTCTCTGTAAACAAGTAAACCAAGACACGAACTTCCTTTAGTTTCATCTGCATTTGTCTTTGGCCTAAAAGCCTCACACACAATTAAAAGGACCTAAAGTTCAACAAGCTTCTAATTACCTCCAAGAAATTTAGGACTATCAAAGCAAAATAAGCAAGAGACCACATGATATTGCATTTAATGAAAATGAAATAATATCTTGAAGAACTTTGAAAGCCTGAAGAATCAAGAATTTGCATTATCATACAATACCCTGGGAGGAAAAACAAGGGTTCTTGTCACCAACCAATTAGAAATGTTTAATATTATCAAGTGGATAACCTGAGAAACAACACAAGTATATAAACTGCATAAGGCATTAAACATAGCAAAAAATGGGTAACATTGTCTATATAAAAGAATTAATAACTATTGCCTTAGAATTTTTTAACAAACCATAGCAGTATTTTTATCAAATATAAACTAATCAGTAAAACAATCAAAAGATCTCTGTTGTTAATAGTAATTTGAACCCATTGGCAATAGTTAAGCCGTGAATCAAGCACCACCATTTCCAGCATTTGAACCCATCATGTAGCAGATAATGCACCAAACCAAAGTGAGATGAAACGAAAAAACAAATCAGTAGAAAGTAGAAACCTTATGACTTCTGTAGCTAATTTATGACTTCTAATGACTTTTACCAATTAGCTACAGAAGTCAGAAAGAATTGGTAGCAGATATCATCATGTATTTAGTTAGTAAATGAACAAAAACATAACAGAAAGGAATCTAAAGTCAGAAAGCAGAAGGCCATATACTATAGAACAATAAAGGAGCACAAAAGCAACCTGATATCTTTGGCAATCACTGTATCGCCATCTGCAGCTCCAAGATGTCGCAGAACTACCTCCTCAAGACGACTATCTCTATATACATGCTGTAATTGAGACATAAAACGCAATTAGGCAGCTTCCAATTTTTAAAAGATGCCTTTTACTCACCAATCAAGCATCAATTTTAACATGGTTGTAAAAGCAGTACCTTTTCAACTATTTTGAGTTCAAAAAATTTGCATTCATGTACCAATTTCATGTAATAATATCTCAAGTCTAACTAATCAGAAAACAACCTAAAAATCCTATTTTAAACATTTCTCAGCTATTCATAATCAAAACCTAATCTAATCCTATTTTAACAACCTAAAAATCCACTAATCAGAAAACAAATCTAACTAAACTAATTACTAAAATCAAACTAACTAAACAAAATTAATTGAACTTAACAGAAATTAAAAGAATTTTGAAACCAAAACCTGGTCCCTATGGTTCGAACAGGGGGAAAGAAAGAGGTGGAACCGCGGCTGACGGAGGAACCGATTTTGGTTGCCACGGAGATAGGGCTTGTGCGAAGGTAGCCGCGGCATTGACTGGAGGAGATGATGGCTGTAGCGCTGAAAAGATATGCGAGCTTGAGGGGCGGTGGTGGTGGAGCTTGAGCTTGCTTTGTTCTGCGAACGAGAAAGAACGAGAGAGACGGGGCCTATGTTCTACTGGTTCAGTGTTTAAAAAAGAGGAGAAGAAGGAGAAGGTAGCTGCGACGGTTAGGGTGGCCGGCGGTGGCACTGTGGGTGAGGAAAGGAGAAGAAGAAGCTCGTCGACAGAGAGGGGAATGCTAGGTTTAGCTCGTTTGATTTGGTGCTGTGAATGAATGGAGCTTGGGCAAAAACGATCATAAACAGAATATCAACATTTTCGACGAAAAATTTTAAATTATAGACAGATTTTTTGTCTGTAATAATTTAATAAAATGCAGCATTTTTGACCATTTAATTACAGACGGATTTTCTGTCAGTAATCATTTTCCACGAAAAAAAATTAATTTTTTCGATAGAATTATGGACTGATTCTCTTTTCCGTCTGTAATTTATGCTAATTCATTTTTTTTTGTTTCCGACAAAAAATTCCTCGCAAATTCCGTCTATATTTCCGTGGGATAAAATCCATCAGAAATATCCACCTGTAATAACTAGTTTTCTAGTAGTGTAAACTTTTAGATAAACAAAACATATATATACTTTCTGTATCTATGAGAATTTTATTTATTGTTTTACTAAATGGACTTTAATTATTTAATCGTATAAGATTTAATTATTTTAACAACTAATTAATTTATTTAAAATACATAAAAACATATAAATATAAACAAATTCTAGAAATATTTCATAAGAACTATTAAGAGATCCTAGTTTTAAATAGTTGAAAGTATAAGCGGCATTCAAACTTCTTAATTTACTACATTAAATAGAAAAAGTCAACTTGTACTTATATCATACATGAGTATATGATATATATCCAATAAAAGATTGATGCACTAGTTTAAGTAAATGATTTATCTTAATATAGTGGGAGTCCAGAATTTATTTATAGATCACAAACAATAAAGAAACAATTATCTAAAGAAAATACATGGATTAAATGTGTACATGTATTAATAGTATATATACATATGAATGACAACGTCATACTTGAACCAGGTCTAAAATTAAGTGATAGGCATAGCCACAAACAGGTAAGCTTTAACATTGGTAAATCATTGAGCAATACACCAATATCATATACTGTTTTTGTGGATCATGTTTCTAATTAAATCCATGGAGAAGAACTGGCAATGGCATGTTTGGAGGGAGGGGAATGAATAAGTAAGGAGTCTGAGAGTAGAGATTCAGTCATGAATAATACTACCATGCTTTTCAAATGGTAATGGAGGTTTTTATTACTTGATTTATTGGTGTAGTTATGTATCTCTACATCTTTTTCAATCGACTTTTTAGTTTTGAATCCAATTTATGTACCCCAAAAGAAATGACTTTGTATGATCTCAAAAGGGTTTCATTTGGTTAGAGGATCATTGTGCCAAAATAGAGTTGTTTTTTTATAGCACAGAAGACACCAAACTGTGAATTTTGAAGTGTAATGGAAAAGAGAGAGAAATCCAGCGAGAGGAAGAATGAAAAAATTAAATTGACTGTGTTGCGAAAACACAAAAGTCCACACTTAATAGGCGCATATAGGCAATATAGAATCCTTAATACATAACGTAGCAAAGGAGGATTTTTCCCACTTCGTTTTTTATTCTTCCAACATTGCATGACTCTCCAAAGTATGAAGCATTCCTTTAAGCTCTTTGAGGATATGGTCTGTTTTGACATTCTGGGCTTACGATTATTTTAGAAATAATGATAAACCTTTCATACGTGCTAATCAGAGAATGCGTCCACAACAAAAATGTTAACGTATATTTCTGTTTTCTTTTTGCGTGGGTGCGCATTTGAGTCTTTTAAACGCTTTATTTTTATATTTAGTAACTTTTTTTATCCTCCGAAAGCAGAAGTGATTTCTTTTTTTTTTTTTTTTGAAATGAAGAAAGCTCAACACATTAAAGTAGAGCAACAAACAAACAGACACAAAACCAACTCAAACACCGTGGTTATCAATCCTCTGTCATTTTCGGCATAGCTATCAATAACCAAACAGGATCAATACCAGTCCACTCCTTGTAGCTCAAAAACGTCCTTCTTTAAATGACTTCAACACCTGCTTCTTTATTGTTGAAACTTGAAAATTCTGTCATTGCGTTCCAACCAGATGTTCCAAATTACTGCGAAGAACCCTGTCAGCCACATCTTTTGCTCATCTTTTCTATTATGGGTGCCATTCCAACTCTCAAACAGGCCTTTAATGGTTCCCGCGATAGCCCAAGCTCTATGAAAACACCTCAATCAGGCGCACCACACCTGCCACGAAAACTCACAAAACAGAAAAAAAATGATGAACAAATTCCATCTCCTTTTTTACACAGGACACATAAATTATCACTTTAGGGAATAACGCCTAATCTACTCAACCTCTCTTTAGTATTCACTTTATTGACTAGAACAAACCACCCAAAAAGCTCAATCCCCGGAGGAACCAACCCTTTCCAGATGGAACTTGTGAAACTATAACTCGTAATCTCTTTCGAAAGAGTCTCTGATTGCAATACCTGTACAAAAGAGTTAGTAGAAAAAATGCCTTTATTATCAAATTTCCAAACAAGATTATCATCTCTCCCAGTTGATAGCTTCACTGGCCTTAACCTATCATGAAGTTGATGGACCAGTTCCAACTCCCATTGGAACAACTCTCTCCTCCAATAAAAATTCCAAATCCAATCTAATCCATCCCAAAACCCACAGTCCCCTATCATAGATCCTTGTTAGTTTGAAATAGAGAAGAGCCTTGGAAAACTTGCTTTTAGAGGGCCACCTTGGACCCAATTATCCTCCCAAAACAGAGTTCTTCTTCCATTCCCTACTTCCATCGCTAGCCCACTAATAATTTTATCTTTTACATGTTGTTCTTTTATATTCAGCTGACAAATGTCTTTCCACGGGCCACCCTTTACCGGTAAAGCCTGATTTGATAGCATAACATTAGGGTTCAAATTGTTACACGAACAAATAATCTTCTTCCACAATGGGCAGTCCTTTGAAAAATACCACCACCACTTAAACAGAAGCTCTGTGTTCCTGAGCACTGTATCTCCAACCCCCAATCCCCCAGCCTTCTTTGGTGCCTGGACCACTTCCCACTTCACTAGAGGTATACTATAGTTGCCACCCTTTGTACACCACATAATGCAATCAACTTGTCAGCGATCGCGTTCGACATCTTGTACAGGCTAAGGTAATAGATTGGTAAGCTATTTAACACTGATTTAATGAGAACTAGCTTACCTGCTTTGTTGAGCACCTTCTCTTCCACCTTTTCTATGATCGATTTCCACGTCTTCATCAAACGTGGATTCGCACCAAGAGGCACCCCGAGGTATCTAAAAGGTAAAACCGCTTGCTTACACTCCAGTAGGCCACAAAAATGCTCCATCCACTCTTGCTCACAATTAACTGACATCATATTCGACTTATCAAAGTTGATGCTCAGACCCGACATCAGCTCAAAACACCGCAACAATCTCTTGTAATTCACAATTGTCTCTGTCTCCGGAGGGCAAAACTACAAATTCTAGTTTTTACGTTTACTTTTTCAAAGTTGGACTGAAATTTATTTTCTATGTACTGATTATATCTTTCATTATTCACATGTTTATTTTTTTATAATATTTTTTTCCCAAAACATAAAAATAATATTAAAATTATAAGTAATAAAAATTTATAAATAAAAGAATATTAAAGAGTACTAAGAGTACTAAAAAAAATATTAAAATTTATTTAAATATTTAAAATAAAATTATAAGATAACATAAAATAAATTTAAATTCATGTCTTTTTTTATAATTTTTCATCTAAAAGCAATTTTGAATAATGTAATCTAAACAATATTTAATTTACTATAATCTATTTTGAATAAAAATTACTAAACATAAACCACATTAATACCAACTCACTTTTGATCAAAATTAATATACAAATTTTCGTTTATGGACGTTAATGCACAACTATATGATGTAAAGTCCCACTTAATTAGAGAGAGGAACCAAATATACCTTATAATTAAGTATATACATAATACAAACATCTCTCTTATAGATATATTTTGATAGGTGGATTTGAGAAACTTTGGCATCGTCCCTATTATAAAATAACCCCATAAAAATTCGAAGTGTTAAAACGTCAAGTGAGAAAGTTGGATTGTTAAAGATTGTATTGGTAATGCCGAGACGAGGTTAACAACTCCACTATGATGACATAGTTTAGATTCACCAATTTTGGCGACTTTGGTTCGCCAAGCCAAGGATGAACCTCTTATTCTCAAAGAGCCCAAAGAAAAATAAGCACACAGCTTATTTCATATTCAAATAAACTTCAACTCTATTTCATAAATAAACGTACATGAGTTATTTATATTAGTGGAAGAAGGAAAAGCCTTCATAATTTGGACGATGTAGGACTAATACATAACACAAAGTTCACTATTCTAAACAATATAGGACTTGTATTAACCTACTAACTCTACTTGCTCCTGCGTCAATTGAAATTATTGTCGAGATCGATATGCCAATGAAAACGTTGGGATTAATTAGGGGGTGGGAACATAAAGTCTTACATTGGTTGAAGAGATGAACAAGACATTTTATAAGGACGGAAGACCTCTTCCTTATGAATGTATTTTGATAGGTGAGTGTGAGAGCACTATTATCATTCCTATCATCAAGAACAATATCATAAAGTTTAAAGTGTCAAAACGGACAATTTTCTTAAGTAGCTGAACTGATACCCAATGCTACACGAGGTTTTTTACAGTCTCTTTATACAACACACACTATTTCCACAACATAAATCTTATGTAGCCTATCTAGTGTGTCAAATCTTTTTACCGGAGCAAACCAAGCAAAGGCTTCCACTTGTGGTGGCTGCAAATCATCCACAAATTGTGATTAAAACTATATTTGCACGCTTTTTCTGAAGTCCTGCCTGTCTGGATCATCAGTATTCATGAATTAGTAGAAAAATAACTATCATGTTCTGGTGCTACAACACTGTGAGAAGAGAAAGTCAATTATGTGGAGGCACCATGTGCTTGCATTTAGAAAAATAAAAATTGATTATTGACCTAGAAAATATAATCTACATGTCGTATTCTAATTTGTTTACGTTTTTATCGTAACAATACGTATGAATTTATAATAGTATCCACGCAAACACCTTTTTTAAATTGTTTTAAGGTCTAAAAAGATACCACAACTGGAAAAGGATCTTAATCTTCATTTTTAGAATTAAGTAGGTATTTATAATTGTGGAAACTAGAGAGGTATTAAGCTTATGAGTAATATCACATGTTCATATAAAATTTTAGAAGAAAGTGATAGAACATAGATTAAGACAAGAGATTCGACGTTTGGAGAACCTGCTTTGTTATTGTGGGTAGATCGATCAAGAATTTCTTTTATGTGTGTGGTTAAGAGGAATGATAACAGGGCCGTAGTAACAAGAAGAATTTACATATAATGTTTATTGAATTGTAAAAAATATATGATAAAATATCAAAAGAAGCCTTATGCAATATTCAAAAATAGAAGAGAGTAAGAAATTCATAGTCAGTAGACAAATTTTCGTTTTATAATTGTTAATGTTTCGATATCTATGGTCAGTTAAAAATTAAAATGCATTGTAATGATTAATAGACGAAAAGACCTTTAAATCGTGGTAAATATGATGCCTAAAATTAGTTACTAAATTGGTGCCTATTAGTTTTTATTTAATTAAGTCATGAATCTATTTTGAATACCATAGCGACCGCAATTAAAAAGTGTTCACATGAAGGAATTTTTATGGTATGAAAATTTGACAAAAATTTAAGACTAATCGAAATGGCGCTTAAGTCAACCAATTTTAGAGATGAAAATAAATATTTTTTAGATAATACATATGTAGTAAAATAAGATGTCATACCGAATTTAAGTGGGTTCACAAGATAGTAATAAGAACTAAAAAGTGCTGATCATATTAGGAACTTAGGAATTAGGATTGATGGTTTAGTAGTTGTTTGTGTTTTATTTTTGTTATTTCTTCTTTTTCTTTTATCACTAGAGTTGAGATTTTCTTTACCATTATGGCTTCTTTATCATTATTGCATTACTTTTGCGAGAAGATGATCAACAACTATAAAATCACCATGGAAAAATTAATGTCGAATTTTGATAACATTAGTTGTATCCTAGGTCCTAGCTACTGATATAAACACCCTAGCTTTATATAAATTCTTACGATAGAGTCATATAGAGCTTCGTGGATACAGTGTTAGAGAAAATGGGATTTGGACAGCGTTGGAGAAATTGGGTGAAGGAGTGTCTTACTACGGCCACTATGTCGGTACTGGTAAATGGGTCGCCATCCAAGCCGTTTAATATGGAGCGAGGCCTCTGACAAGGGGATCCTCTCTCTCCATTTCTGTTTGTGCTAGTAGTTGATGTGTTGCATCGGATGCTGGGAGAAGCTGTCAGGAACGGCCGCATTGAACCACTGCTGGTTGGAGGAGAGCATATCGCATTGTCGCATTTACAATTTGCTGATGATACGATATTGTTTTGTCCCCCAGTAACAGAGACAATTGTGAATTATAAGAGATTGTTGCAGTGTTTTGAGCTGATGTCGGGATTGAGTATCAATTTTGATAAGTCAAATCTGATAGCGGTGAATTGTGAGCAGGATTGGATAGATCATGCGTGTGGTCTGCTGGGGTGCCAGCAAGCGGTATTACCAGTAAGGTATCTCGGAATTTCCTTGGGGGCAAATCCGCATTTGGTGAAGACTTGGAAACTGATAATAGATAAGGTGGAAGAGAAACTTAGCCTATAGAAAGCAAAGGTCTTAAACAAAGCGGGTAAGCTCGTGCTCATAAAATCAGTGCTGAATAGCCTTCCGATTTATTACCTTAGTCTGTACAAGATGCCGAAGGTGATTGCGGACAAGCTGATATCTTTGCAAAGGAGATTTATGTGGTGTAAGGGGGATGGTAATGAGGGTATCCCATTAGTTAAGTGGGAGCTTGTTCAGGCACCGAAAAAAGCTGGGGGCTTGGGGGTTGGGGATGCATTGCTTCGAAACACAGCGCTCTTGTTTAAGTGGTGGTGGAGGTTTTCAACGGAGGAGTGCCCCTTGTGGAAGAAGATTGTTTGCTCGTGTAACAACCTGAACCTTGATATAATGCTCGTAAATCAGCAGCTACCGGTTAGAGGAGGGCCCTGGAAAGATATTTGCCAATTGAACATCATAGAGCAGAGGATAAAAGACAAAATGCTTACTGGCATGGTGATGGAGGTAGGTAACAGAAGGAGGACTCGGTTTTGGGAGGATAATTAGCTGCAAGGTGGACCCCTGAAAGTGGCTTTTCCAAGACTCTATGCTATTTCAAACCAACAAGGAGCTATGATAGGGGATTGTGGATTTTGGGATGGGTTCGAGTGGATTTGGAATTTCCAGTGGAGAAGGGAACTGTTCCAATAGGAGATGGAACTTCTCCGCCAGTTTCATGAGAGGTTAAGGCCGGTGAAGCTGGCAGATGGTACAGAGGATAATATGGTGTGGAGGTTTGATAGAAAAGGGGTGTTTTCTACCAGATCGGTTATGCAGGTACTTCAATCAGAGACTCTGTCAGATGAGATAATGAGTTACAGCTTTACAAGTGCAATCTGGCGAGGTGTGGTTCCTTCAAGAATTGAGCTCTTTGGATGGTTTGTGCTGGTTGGTAGAGTGAATACCAAGGAAAGATTGAGTAGGCTAGGCGTTATTATTCCCAGTGATAATATCTGTATTCTGTGTAAGAAGGAGATAGAATCGGTCAAACATTTATTCCTTTTATGTGATCTAACATGGCAGGTGTGGTGCAGTTGGTTGAGGAGTTTTGGTGAGGCGTGGGTTATTCCTAGTACTATTAGGGAACTAATTGAGAGTTGGACTGGCAGGCATAAGCAAAAACAAGAGCAGAAAACGTGGCTGATTAGCTTTTTCACAGTGATCTGGAATATTTGGGTGGAACGTAATGCTAGGATCTTCAATCATAAGGAAGCAGGTGTTGAGAGTGTAATAAGGAGGACGTTTATGAGCTACAAAGAATGGACCGATAGTGATCCTATCGGCAGTTGACATGATTTATGTAATTCTATGTAGCACTTGTTGTTAGGGGGGAGTGGATCCTCTCCAGTGGAAGAAAAACTGGATGGTATCCAGTGAAAGATCTCACCCTTCATTGTATTCTCTCTCATATTTATTTCTGGTCCCACTTGTAGAATTAAAGGTGGGAGATTACACTTTATTCTCTCCAGTGACAAAAATGGAGAGAATCCATTTCCGTTGTTAGGGTCTTTCGCTCCACTTTACTGTGTTGAGCTTCTTTTGTTTCAAAAAAATAGGTATGCATATAAAAACCAATAAAATGTAAGCTTGATGTGTTGGTTCAATTCGTTATTGGCTAAGTTACTGGGCCTCTAAAATTTCTTATTTCTCTTATATATACAAGAAGAAATATAATTGGAAAAGTATTAATTAATTTATTATTGTTTATTCTGGCCTTTAATTTTGAAATGATTACATATATATTGCTCCAGCAAATTTGAGTCCAAATAAACGTTGTCCCATTTAGCTGGCGGATATTCTCTGTGTGTAGCATGTATTATTATTATTATTATTATTATGGGAAAAGCTCTACATCCATGTAAAAAATACATGGATGTTATTCAAGTAACTTTTTTCACACACGCGTTCTTCTACCCCATAGTCGTTTGTTATATACATGCCTTATATAATGTATCGCATTTTCGTTCTTCTTCTTCTCTGTTCGCGTTCTTCTTCTTCTTCTTCAACCTAATAAAATTCGCCGTTCTCCTCTGTTCGCGTTTTTCTTCTCTGCTCGCATTTTTCATTATTGATCTGCATTGAATTCAACATAATAAGCTCCGTCGTTCTTCTTCTTCGTTTTCTTCTTCGATCTACACTTCTGAATGGAAACAATGAATGATTCAACTTCAAATCAGTTGAATGAGGTTATTACGTTGAGACAGCTAGGGAATGATTGCTGCATGCTATCACAATAATCTTAAACATTGAACAAAATAAAAAGAGACCACTGAACCGAACAACATTCATTTGGTGAATCAAAATCACAAAGGCCACCGAACAATGTTCATGTGGTGAATAAATGGTGATCAACTTTCAATCAAAAAGAATAGTATTTTTCCTCCTCTTCCTCCTCTTCCTCCTCCTCCTCCTTCTTCTTTCAAATTCGCACACGTAAGTTCTTCTTCTTCTTCTTCAGTTCAGTGGATAGTTTAACTAAGACTTTGAAATTGGTTGTTACTATGTTCAATACTTCTTTTGAATGGAGAAATACTATTCTTGTTGATTGAAAGTTGATCACCATTTATTCACCACATGAATATTGTTCGGTTCGGTGGCCTTTGTGATTTTGATGGCCTTTGTGATTTTGATTTGTAGGCAGAGTTATTTGAATTTGATTTTATATAATGGATTATGTTTCATTCACTCAGTACTATACAATTGTTTTCCCATGAGTACTGTGTTCGGTTCACCATTAGTACTGTATTCGGTTCATTCTGCAGAAAGTTGTTTGAATTTGATTTTATATAATGGATTATGCTTCGTTCACTCAGTACTATACAATTGTTTCACTATGAGTATTGTGTTCGGTTCACCATGAGTACTGTATTTGGTTCATTCTGCAGAAAGCTATTTGAATTTGATTTTATATAATGGATTATGTTTCATTCACTCGGTACTATACAATTGTTTCACCATGAGTACTATGTTCGGTTCAACATGAGTATTGTGTTCGGTTCATTCTGCACTATTCAAAACTCTTCTTCCTCACCTTCTACTACTTCTTCACCAGATAGAGAAGGAGGAAAAGACAAAAAAATACAGCAGCAACAACAACAAAAGAATGACGATAAGGAGAAAACACGTGAAGAAGAAGGAACGCAAAAAAGGAGGAGAAGGAGGAGGAGGAGGAACGCGAAGAAGAAGGCGAAGAAGACGCTCCGTGCGTAAACGAGCGTGAGAAGAAGAAGAAGCGCAGGAGAAGAAGAAGAAAAGAAGAAAAAGCGTGATGGAGAAGAGAAGAAGAAGAACTGAGGAAGAAGTAACGTTTTTTCATAATGAGCGGGCGCATGTTTTCACTTTTATTAATGCGCGTGATTCTATTTGGGATTGGCCAACTTGATTACATGTTACATGTAGCGCGCCCCTATTATTATTTGCTTCATTGGATTCCTTTTTGTCGTTGGTTTGGATATATATTTTTGGTTTGTGTACGGGAACTTCTGTTCCCTATCTCATTTGGAACATTTTAACTGTTATTTTTTTGTTATAGCCTAATTTGTTATTGCTGCTGGTGTATAACTTATGATCTGTGTGTTGGTCTAATGGCAATGTGAAGGGATGAAATATGTTGCAGAAGTTCTTTGGACTATGCTGGTGTATGTTATTGTCAATTATTGGTTTTCGCTGGTCCTTTGTATCTTAGATTTTACCTTTTAGTGATCTTGCTGCTATGGGTACTATTTTGTTTATGGTTTGGGAAAATTTAGGATATTGAGTGAATTGACTATGATTTAGTCGATGTACAGGTATTTTAATACAGAACCTCAAGAAGAAAAAATGTAATATAAATAGTTTAAATCGATAATTGCATCAGTAGTTGACTCCATGTATTTGAATTTGTAATTTTAAGTTCAACTTATGGAAACAATAGTTTCTAACTCTAAATGACAAGATTATTTTTCACTTTGAATGCACCTGATGGTCCTAGTCCACTCGATTCTATCTCTTGCAAGTGCCCATTAGCGCAAGCCAATGTAGCAAGTTGTCTCTTGTTTTTCTTAAAAAACTTAGGCTATTAAGAGATAATGGATATTCTAATTTTTTTTGTACTATTAATCACCGAAATAAACCATGCATCTGAGTATGTATGCGAATACAGTTAATTTTTTTATAATATTTTTTTCTAATACTCTCTTATATATATTATTATTTTTATATGAAT
>NC_029788.2:16023962-16034899 GCF_000816755.2 Arachis ipaensis
TTTTCATCTAAGAATAATTTTAAATAATATAATCTAAACAATATTTAATATACTGTAATTCATTTTGAATAAAAATGACTAAACATAAACCACGTTAATACCAACCCACTTTTGATCAAAGTTAATTTTGGAAAATCAACTTTATACAAATTTTTGTTTACCAACGTTAATCCAAAAGCACATTAGAACTTTGAACTTATATTTCTCTTTTTGGTACAAGTACTTAATGCACAACTATATGATGTGAAGTCCCACTTAATTAGAGAGAGGAACAAAATATACCTTATAATTAAGTATATACAAACCTCTCTCTTGTAGATACATTTTGATGGGTAGATTCTCTCTCTTGCAAGCCAACTTAGCAAGTTATCTCTTGTTTTTCTTAAAAAGCTTAGGCTATTAAGAGATAATGGATATACTAATTTTTTGTGCTATATTAATTACCGAAGAAAAAGATGAACTATGCATCTGGTATGTATGCGCATCCAGTTAATTGTAGATGATCAATGACTTTCTGTTTATTCAAACAGAGCTTCTTCAAGGAACGAGTTCTTTGCCGGTAGAATGCAGATCAAGGAAAGAAACAAGATGATTCAGGAGCTTCACATGTAAGCTTAATTTATAGTAGATTAATTGCTTTCGAAATAGCCAAGTTATCAAAAAATAAACCGATGTATGATAAGCCTGCAAATAATGTTGAACATTATTTTTTTGCTTGTTATAGGTTAAAGAAAAGTTATTTTTCTAGAAAATGTTTGTTTAATTGAAAAGATAAGTGTAACTATTAGATTACAAGTATGAACAGGTTGGTATTAGAACGTGAAATAGATAGAGGAAAAATAAATGTCATTTAATTCATCTTGTACCTCTGTGTTGAAGTTCTTTTTGTAAGAGTATGTATCGACGATTAATTGGTGGTTTGATGAAACTAGTGCTCAGTTTTTGGTTTTCAATGATTACAATGGTGCTCAAACAACTGAACAAGCTTGCATTCTTGTACAAATTTCCTAATTTAGTTACCAGTTACTAATGCCATGAAAATTTCCTAATTTAGTTACCAATTACTAATGCCATGAAAATTAAATCATATCAGTAAAAGGTGTCATAAAAGTTTTCTTCTCAAAAGTTTAAGTTGATATGAGAAGACAATATTAATGGTTATATCTCTAACAAAAGAAACGAAAACAAATGCTTAAAAGTATTTTCAAACAAGTCATGGATGAAAGTTTTAATTATTGGATTTAGAGCATCAAATATTCAAATCCGATAGAGTAATAATATTTGAATAAAGATATCTTTTTGTTACATGAACAAAATTAATTCTCCATCATATATTTTTCTTTTTGACATACTTCGAAAGAGTGGATTATAAATTCTGTTTATTTAAACAAAGAAAGAATTTTGTTCAAATATAATTACCTAATTTAATATGGCATTGACTATTTCTTCATTTACTAGTGTTCTGGTCCAGCCCAATAAATGCTTAAGGTCCACCAAATGGACCCACGACTCGGCTGCATGGCAAGACACCCATCATGTAACACGATCTCCTGTGAGAAGATTTAGACTGTTGGCGGAAGCTTCTAAGGGGTTGGGCCCGAGTGAGATGACTCACCCGACGAATGGGAATAAAGGAGAAGGACCTACCCCTCTCCTCAAGTACGCCACTTTTACCATAATTAGCCGCCTCTTTGTACGGTCGCTTACTTTGACATCGGAGTGTCCTTACAGGTGGCCCCACTTGCCGATCCACCGACGACTCCTAGCTTCGCACCTCATCGCAGCTCTCACATCTAGGTTTTGACCCTCACCATCAACGATCCATACTCCATCGGTTCGACGAACAACCGAACAATTGAGCTGTCTGTGGGGACCTGACATGAGTTAATGATGGAGGCTTTCCGCCCGGTGGACGAGCCAGAAGAAGGGGGGCGACCGCCAAGGGCGTCGCCTCATGAGTAGGGTGAGCACGAGAACCTCTAGGAGCCGTCGACCAACCCCTTTTGACAATGGTCGCTCCCACGAGCAATCCCCCAAAAGGCGTCCATTTGGGGTACAAGCAACGACAACTCCCGGATCATGCAAGAACTTAGGAACATGATTCAAAACCTTGAGAGAGAATTGGCGGCGAGGGACTGCTACAACCCGGAGGTTAAGTGTAATACCAGCTCACGCACAGAGTCGTGGCCCAGCCATTCTCGCACCCGGTCCCCTATGAGAAGATCGAGAGAAAAGTGACAGGAAGAGGAGGACGACGGGCATGACCAAATCGACAATCGAACCCAACCCTTCTACTCCATATGCAAGTCGAGAAGACAGGAACGTAAGGAGGAGCGGAAGAGGTAGCATCGGGATCCCGTGGTGATCGGCGCCACTCCTTTTAACTTTTCCATTCTCAATGTCTGCCTTCCCAAAAAATTAGATAAGCCGATGGAAATGAGGTACGATGGTACTAAAGACTACAAGAGCACATCACGACATTCGAGGCCAGAATGAAGTTGGAAGGCGTAAGAGATACAGTCAGATGCTAGGCATTCCCCGTAACCTTGCCTGGGCTGGCAATCCAGTGGTTCAATTCTCTCCCACAAGGTTCCATAACCACATTTGCAGATATTTCTCTAAGGTTCCTAGCCTAGTTTACTACTCGCATTGCCAAGGAAAAGCACCTGATTAACCTCTTGGAGATAACACAATGGGTCAGCGAGCTCACGAGAAAATACTTGGACCATTTCAATTATGAGTGCTTAGAGATTGACGATCTCACATACTCTATGGCCAGTTTGTGTCTCACTAATGGCCTAGTGAACGAGGACATCCGGAAATACTTAACCACCAAGCCTATTTGGACAATGCAGGAGATCCAGGACATGGCAAAGGAATATATAAATGATAAGGATGTTAGCCAAGTGGTAGCTTCCAACAAATGGAAGCAAGCCACCCCCACCCACTCGTCAGGTCGTCAACTCGGAAAGGCCAAAGGACGCCCCGAGAGAAATGGCATCCGGGAGGTCGTTCAAGCCATTTCTTCGGATAGGAAAATTCACGAATTATACTCCCTTGACCGCCCTGATAGTAGAAGTCTTTCAACAAATTAGGAACAAGGGCATCCTGCCCAAGCTGAGGCAATTAAAAGACCGAACTGGAGGGAATAAGAACCTCTATTGTGATTATCACAAGAATTTTGGGCACAAGACGCAGGATTGCTTTGACCTAAAGGACGCGCTAGAACAGGCTATATGAGAAGGAAAGTTGAATGAATTTTTACGGTTCATCCGGGAACCAAGAAGAAAAAAAAAGAGAGAGTTCAGAAGAGGACCGCAGTCAGACTGTCAAGCCAAGGCAAGACCCGCCGGAGAACTCGAACACAACTCCAACAGTGGTGGTGAATGTGGTGGTCGATAGGAACGCCCTACCAAAATCAGAGTCCGCAACAAAGAAAGATGCCAAGGTACTTGCTGTGATGATGGGAGCTTCCGGAAATATCATTTGGCCCTGGAGACCGCTGGTGTGACAACCTCCCGACAGACCTGCCAATGGTGATTATAGCGAGGATCGGGACCGGTCTGGTCAAGCAAATCTTGATCGACGCAGGGGCCGACTCAAACATCTTGTTTCGAAACATGTTTGACGCCTTGAGTTTCAAGGAAGGCGATCTCAAGGACCACCGTCATGGAGTTGTAGGATTAGGTGACAACTACATCAAACCCGATGGTTCTGTCGTCCTGCCGATCTGTGTTAGTTTTAGGACGAGCAGAAAGTCCACAATGGCCAAGTTTGTGATCCTGAGAGACTCTACAGCATATAACGTCATCCTCAGGAGAAGAACCATCAACGAATTATTGGCATTCATTTGCACGAAGTTCCTGAGAATGAAATTTGTGGCGGACGATGGGTCGGTAAAGACGATCCGGGGCGACTTGGAAATGGCTGTCGCTTGTGATTACGCCAGCTTATCCCTCCAAAAGAGGTCCAAGAATGCAACCGGGGTGTTCTTAACAAATTTGGATGCTAGGATTGACGAGCACCCGAGATTCGAATCCCAGGGTGACTTGGAAACATTCTGGGTGGGGGAAATGGAGGAAGTTCACATTTGTAAATCACAACCTTCCCCATGAGTTGAAAGGACCTCTGATTGATGCCATCCGAGCCAACGGAGACCTCTTTGCCTGGACCCTCACCGACATGCCAGGATAGACTCAGACTTCATATCTCACCGTTTAGGCATGAGACCGGAGGTGCATCCTGTCGTGCAGAGGAGGAGGAAGATGTCTTTAGAAAGGACAAACAAAGTAGCAAAGCAAACAACTAGCTTATTGGAAGCCTGTTTCATCAGAGAACTTGACTATTCCACATGGCCATCGAATGTGGTTCTTGTGAAGAAGGAAAATGGAAAATGGAGAATTTGTGTGGATTACTAGGACCTTGAAAAGGTATTCCCAAAAGACTCATTCTCCCTCCCCAACATTGATGCCTTGGTAGATGCAGCGGCGGGGTACAAGTTTTTAAGTTTCATGGACGCTTACTCGGGATACAACCAAATTCCGATGCACCGACCTGATAAGGAGAAGACGGCGTTCATAACACTAGTAGGAACGTATTGTTACAAGGTCATGCCATTGACCTGAAAAATGCGGGAGCAACTTACTAAAGATTAATGAAAAAGGTCTTCAAGAACCACATAGGCATGTCGGTAAAAGTCTACGTTGACAACATGCTAGTTAAAACGACTGAGTCGGGCAATCTAGTATCCGATCTACAGGCATCTTCAACTCTATTCGGAAACACAACATGAGATTGAATTCCTTAAAATACGCTTTCAACATGGAAGAAGGGAAGTTCTTGGGATTCATGTTCACCCAGAGGGGGTAGAAGCTAACCCGAACAAATGTGAAGCCGTACTTCGCATGACGAGCCTTAGGTGTGTGAAGGATGTGCAAAGATTAGTAAGAAGATTGACGACCCTATCTCGTTTCTTCAGTGCGTCGGCTAAAGCACTGCCTTTTTTTTTACCTGATGACAAAAGGAATGACCTTTGAATGGAGCCCATCTTGCGACGAGCCTTTTAACTATTTTAAAAGGATTTTGTCCAAACCACCCGTCCTTGGGAAGCCAAGAGAAGGGGAGCCCTTATACCTATACCTGGCAGTAACAGAAGAGGCTCTGGCTGCCGCTTTAGTGCGAGAAGAAGGTAAGCAACGGCAACCCATGTACTTCATAAGTAAGGTGCTCCAAGGGGTAGAGCTGAGGTACACGAAGCTAGAAAAGGTGGCTTTCGCTTTGTTGGTCTCCTCTCGAAGGCTAAGCCAATATTTCCTGGGGCACGCGATCACGGTGAGAACTGACCAAGCGATCAAGCAGATCTTGCAGAAACTCAACCTAGTAGGGGTGATGATGGCCTAGGACCGGCTCCACCTTCCTAGGCAATCCTGTACTTCCCATCTAATATCTGGCACTTGGCCAGGATCGGCTCTACCTTCCTCGCAATGGCAGCAGCTCGAAGAAGTCTCCAATACATCCACCTCGCTTGGGCGACCAGGTTCTTGTCCCGAAAGAAGTTTTCAGTGCCCGGCAGTAACTGGGAGTCGATAAAGAAACCCACATCGAAATTCTTCTCCATCACGGAGCACTTTTCCCGGACTGGAACTCGAGTTTCTTTTCTTGGGATTGGGGATCATGAACACTTTTGGCTCCTCCTCCAGAGCACTCGAAGACTGTTCAACCCCCGCCTTTGCCATGGGCAACATCACTACCAGTGTTATGCCTGGGAGGTGGCCCAGGAAGAGGCTGAGATTGAACCTCTGGCTCGTCGACTTGAGGGATCTCGGCTTGAGGAGTAGAGGAATCAGAGTTGTCGTCATCCCCGGGAAAGAAGTGGGTCATCAAACGACTACTTGAGGTATTCCCAGCAGCCATTCCAACTACAAAAGAAAAACGAAATCAAGTTATAGAGTCGGCAATTAAGTAGCAGTATGTAAATTGGGACATCGTCAGAACAGCAGAAAAAAAAACGTAAATTTACCTATGCAGTCTGGTCTGGCTTCTTGGTCACCCATTAAGAGGTGAGGGTTGAGGGGATTGGAACCAAATATTGCCAGTAAGACATCAGCAATCTACTGGTTCTACTGACCTAAACCCTCATAGGTCATTTTAATCAAGTGGGTAGAGTTAGCGCCGAAACTCCAATAAGTCGGAATGCGCCTTTCTCCCTCAAGGGTAAATCAGAAGGGATGATGACTTCGGACGGGCCTGATTCTAAAAAAAAAAGTCTCTTTAAAGCCATGAAAAGAATATTTGAAGAGGTTGAAGATTCTACGGTTTTGCACAACACAAAAAGAATGCCACCCCTTTTTATGCTTACCTTCCCGGGAAGGGTTCGTAAGTAAGAAGAAGAAGAGAAAGACTTCGACAGTGGCCAGGAGCTCCAGGTACTTGCAGACCATCTCGAAGCACCTGATGGCAGCCCAAATATTCGAATGAAGTTAGGAAGGGGCAATATCACACCAATTTAGAAGAGCCATAATGAAGGGGAAAAAGGGAAGTCGAATTCCCAAGGTTGTAAACATGGGCTTATACACCCGCATCTAGTCTAGGACGCGTGGAGTGTCAAGGTTTAGTTGGAAGATGCGCTTTCGGGGGCCCAGCACCAAGAGTTCGTAGTTCGCCTCCTTGAGGCCACCTCTGGACAATGCTCCCGAGTCTCAGAGCTCTGTTAACTCCACTGCGGTTACCCTGGAGGACGTGCCAGTGACATCGATAGTGCACCAAGCATACCGATTTGCAGGAGGTCGTTGTGTCATACATACAGTGGAGGCACCACTTAAATTGTGAGTTTGGGAGAAGGTTTTAAGCCAAAACTAAGTTATTCTACACTTAATTCTACACTTAAACCAAATTCATTCTACACTAAACCATTCTAGCCTAAAAACACAAAAAGGAAACCTATGACACCTCCCTGGAAACTATCTAACAAGTTAGTTTCAGATACAAAAGGTTGCAACAAGGGACAAACCAATGTAATAATGACAGAAAATTAGGTAGAACAACATAAATGAAGGATCAGTCACCAATAAAAATGGATAGAGAAGGTTGCAAGAGAAAGAACAACAGCACTGCAAGGGCAGAGCGAAATCCACGACAATGACGAAGGTTGAGGGCAAATAGCGATGGCAATAAAGGAAATGGGGGCAATAATGGTGATAGCAGTTGTAAAAAGGAAATGAAAAATGAGGGGAGATAAGAGTAACAAGGGGGTAATTGTTGAGGAAGAAACGCGAAAGGTCAGGGACAAAATTAACCTTTCCACTAACTTTCAAATCACTTAAAGAGCATTTAATGCTCTAGGCATGGCAATTGAAGTGTTGCCTTCGAATAATCCCCGACTTGACGCATTGAGGGCACTATTTTGGCCCAACCCAATAAGCGTCGGAGGTCCACCAAACAAACCCACGACCCGGCTGCACATCCATCACGTGACACGACCTCCTGTGGGAGGACCTAGACAGCTGGCAGAAGCTTCTAAGAGACTGGATTCGAATGAGAGGGCCCACCCGACGAATGAGAATAAAGGAAAGGGACCTACCCCTCTCCTCAGGTATGCCACTTTTACGCTAATTAGCCACTTCTTCGTACGGACGCTTACTTTGGCATCGGAGTGCCCTTGCAGGTGGCTCCACCCACTGATCTACTGACGACTCATAGCTCCGCACCTCATCGCAGCTCTTACATCTAGGTTTCGACCCTCACCTTCAACGATCCATACTCCACCAATTTGACAAACAACCGAACAACTAGAATATGACAATGTCTATTTAATTAAAGAAATAATAAATGATGGTTTCTATGTGAGAAGATAATACATTTCTCTAGAGAAGGTTATTGTCACATTCTGTGTGGGATAGAATTTTTCTATATATCTACATTAAAAAAATTATACTAATTAATACTACTAATAAAAGATTAGTTTATGAAAACTTGTATTCTTATAGAATTTAAATAACTATGTTGTCAAGTATGATCAAATAAAAATTTGGTAGAAAATCAGATACATTTAATTTCACGTAAAGTTGATAGTCGCTAGATCACAATTTAATCAAACCTGTTAAATTATTGAACGACTTTCAATTATCAACTTCATATAGAGTTAATTGCATCTGAATTTTCACCAATAAAAATATATATAGCAGTTATTTGGTAAAAAAGAAATAACAATAACATAGTTTTTATATGATATTAGTTCAACAACAACAACAATAATAATAATATTTCATCAAGAAAGTAATTCATTTAAAACTGTTGTGAATTATTTATTTATTAAAAAATATATAATAGATAATTACATGCAAATATTCATGTCAAAGTCAAAATTATAATTAGGAAGCTAAATGTTAATCAAATTAAAGCACTTTCTTGTTGATTTTCCATCCTTTAAAAGACACAAAAAGAAATGTTGTGAGAATTGCTCTTGCGGAATAGAAGATGATGGCTTTGAATCCTCTACGGAGAAGAAAATGGATTTGAACAGGTGGTAGAGACAAAACCGTAACACTAGTAAAAAGAGCATTAATTAGAATAAGATAAATAATTTTTATTAAAATAGAACCGGGTAAATAAGATAAAATTAAATAGAATAGTAATAGATAAAGTGATTAACTTAAATACTAGTAATGAAGAATATTTTAAAAATAACAATTAAATAGGTATAATAGAAGGTAGCATTGCACCAAAAAAAAAAAATAGTCATAATAATATTAATTAAGAACTAGCAAATAAATCCCACGCAATGATAAACAATGTACAGAAACATTTGAAGCGATGATAAGTTATATAGTTATATATCATCTTTATTTTAATGATGATGATTACGAAAAATAAAATCTAGTTATATTGTATTTGCACCACTGTTTCCATCATCAGACACTGTCTCCTCCATGGCACTGCTGCATGCTCGGCCGCCGTTGCGCGGAGGTTTTCCCGCGCGTTTAAATTTTCCCACCCAGCTACCTGAATATATTTGAAAAAAACAAGGTAAAATCTTTTTTAATATATACTAATTTAACAGTACTCTACAAATGTTCATTGTCACTAACAAGACTAAAACAAATAAAATAAATGAAATATGTCAAATGTACATAAATTAACTTTGAAATAGAAATTGATATGAATGTAACACATTAAAATGTGACATGGAGTGACTCTATTTTTGATAGGACGTAAGAAAGTCCAATGCCATTGGATTTCTAAGTTAATCTGCTTTTTTTAGACTACGAAAATGCTTCTTGTAGATTGCAAAATGAAAAATAATAAAAAAGAAATTCCACATATTGCAAAAAGCTTCACATCTATATTCGTATATTTTTTCAATAAATCTCATTTTTAGGTGTTATATCAAATTTAGATCAATCATGTTATGTATATACTAAAATCAATCACTAGTATAAAATATATGTTAGAATATAAATACATATTAAAAATAAATTAAACTATAAATATATTTATACACAAATACATTAGTGGCTGATTTTAGTATATAAATAATATTTTTTAATTTAGTTTTACTCTAAAATGTATCATGTTGTTGCTTTTGTATATCCATAAAAATTTCTTTATCAAACCATATCCCAAACGGACCCAAATAAACTGTTCCAATTCATACCACCAACAATACCAAAACAAATTGAAGATAGAGATGAGTGAGTGAGTGAGATGGTGCCTACCAATACCATTATTCCCTCGACGAGAAGCGTTGGGCTCAATGACCTTAATAGCTCCATTGGACAGTCCAACTGCAAATTGATTCGGCTCCTGTGGATTTGCTGCAAGTACAACCGGATACACATTTTCGCTACACAATACATCAATACAAATAAAGGTTAAGGTATGTAGTATATATATATAAATGTCATTACGAAATATGTATGTCTTATAAGATTATAACTACCTATTTTTTTACAAGCGAGATAAGATGTTACAAATTTTACTAATCTAAAACACAATAGAATAAAAGAAAAAAAAAACATTTGAAGTACCTATTTGGTATGTTTGGGGTCATGAGGTAAACAGATGGAGCGATACGACATCGTAGCATCAAGGTGTCAGCATTAAATATTACAATGTTGCCATCGGTGAGAGCAGTATAGATCAATTTGCCATTGCCCGAGTATGTAGCACATGATATGGAACCGGACATATGAGCCTTTGGAACCCACTGCAATAACAATAATAATCCAAACACACAAAATAGTTTCATTGACACTAAATTGAAAACATGGACTGCGATGTTTTGAGGCATAGATGCCTATATTATTACCTGCATAACCAGTTCCATTCTTGATGCATCATATAGACTTAGCACCTCGCGGTGGCATACCAGCAAGTTTATCTGATTACAGTGAAATTGCACTTGAGTATCGCCGGTAACTGGACTTTCGTCGCGCAAATACATTTTCAATGATTTCTTCAAATTCCATGTGTCAGTGCTCCAAAAGAAGATCTACAAAATAAAACGTGCATGAATAATTATATTTCTAACAGATAACCAGAAAACTCGAATCGGACGATTAACCATTCATACCTGAGCATCGGCATCTGATGAAACCAAGACAGCCAGCAGCATTGAGAAAGCTAAACTAGTGATGCACTTCTCATCGCCAGTCAATTTAGCTTTGACCTAAACGCCAAATAATTAAGGAGGGTACATGCATTAGTATATATGATTAGAGTTATAAACAGTGATGGATTCAAAAAAAATTTGATAGTAGAGAGAAAATATATATAGCATGATAATTTTTATAATAAAAATATTATATTTATATAAAAAATTAGCTATCAAATTATCTACTATAAATTTGTGTATAAATATATATATTATTTAACTTATTTTTAATATGTATTTTGTATTTTAAATTTATATTTTAAGTGTATATTTGATTATTTTATGT
>NC_029788.2:16035825-16039108 GCF_000816755.2 Arachis ipaensis
TATTAGAAATAAAGAGAAATAATTTAATAATTTAAACTAAGATATTATTAAAAAATAAGTTAAAAACTGTAAACTATTAGTTAAATTTTTGAAATATAATCTACACGTAATATTACTATTTAAGAGTTTAAATTTACTCTAACCACAACAAAGAATTTTTAGCTGAATTTTTTTATAATAGATAAGTAATTACAAAAAAGAAAATTTTAATCAAAATTAAAAAAGTATTGTTAATGTTATTAACTTATTTAAAAAAATTAACATTTATAGTAATTCTAGTTTTGATGAACATATATTATATACTATTTAAAAAAATTCAAATTCTAATGAGACGCTTTAATATAAGTAGATCCGTTCCGTCCCTGGTTACAAATAAACAACAAAGTCTATTCCCAAACATTCCTTGCTTGCGGGTTAAGTAATTACCTCTTCCGACTGAATGTTGTAAATATGGATGGAGGAATCTTCCTTTCCAATTGCAACAACGTTATTATCTTGAGGGTGAAATGCAAGGCAAGTTGAACGAGGTGGTGGCGACATGAAACTCACCATTACCTGAATCACACATATGGCAATACTTTGTCACACCTCACAATCAGTGTACTTTGTTCATCACTCACATGCCATATATATTATTACTTATTAGATATAGATATATATTTTATATGATATAAAAATACAAAATCAAATATAGTCTGGTAGTAGTAAGGTGAAGATACTAGTTATATAAATTACCTTAAATGAGAGCATGTTGAAAAGTGTAAGTTTTCCTCCGCATGCTGACAAAACATAAGAATCGTTCCTTGAGATGATTGCACAAGGAATTGCGCCTTCTGAATTTTCTGGAACATCGTTTGTCATGACAAAACCGGAATTCGGTCGCCAAAGTACTGGACAAGCACTTGCCATCGCCTTTTATTCATTTAAAATAAAAGGAAAAAGTCAGTCACTCGATCAAAGTTTATATGAATATCTGAATTTAATTGTATAAGACACAGATAACTCTATGAAAACCTTTCCAGTAGGATTCAATTCAGTTTGATTCCATCGCCACAGCTTCTGAGTCCCATTGGAACCAACAGCGAGAAGGCCAACTCCGTTATTCATGTAGACAAGACGAGCAACCTTGTCGGAACAAATTAAATGTACATCCATTATTATTAATCACATGCTAACTACTCACTTAAAAATATTTTTATGTAAAAATGATTATTCAGAACAAAAGTATTATCTGCATACAGAAATAGATGTATAGTTTAATTCTTCTTTAATACGTATTTTATATTTTAATCCATACTTTATCTTAGAAATTGATTTTAATAATGGGAAAGTCTAGGGGCCAGCAATTTTATTGTTTTTTAGCAAGCATGTAACCAGCAGAGAAAGGTGAGCCATTGGATGAAATCTCACACCAATCTCACACCATCAAATCATCATTGATGGCTAATTGATGTCTACAAATCACAAATGTTGCTGGCCCCTAGCATTGCTCTTTAATAATTGATATATACATATGATATGATATGATTGTTTAGTTAAACATATTAAATTATCTACCAGTTATTTTTTGGAAGACAACTTTACTTGGCGCGAGTGATCACCTAATTAATCACATATCAACCGTGCAAACTATAAAAGAATGTAAACGTAAATGTATACCTTGGCTGTGGGATACATGGTATCGGGCAGAGTAATCATTTGACATTTAAGTATTTCTGGTAATTCCGTAAAAGATTTAGATCTACGAGCAGAGCTACTCTCTCCGAGTTCCAAATGAGTCATGGCTGGATTGGTATTCGCTTTGGACGAAACCCGGCAAGACCAAGCTTGAATGGCCCTTAAGTGCTTGATGCCGTCGGCGTTAGCAAAAATCTTTACCCTGCCATCTGCGGTGGTTACAGCAAGCAGACTCCCGATCCTATTAAACCTCACTCGGGGAACACTCTGTATCCATGAACCATGATCCACCATTACAAACGTCTAGAAACAATTAAATAATTAAATAATTAAATTAATTAATACTACTCACTGATAAATTGCCATCAACATGTACACTAGCTAGAATATTAGGGTTGTCCAACTCCCAGAACTTTATCAGCTTGTCTTCGCCGGCAACCAAGAAGCGATTCTTGGTCGTGTCGAATTGCATCATGCCCATCGATTTCTTTCCGAATCCAGCATAGGTTCTCTTTATAACTCCATCATTTTCATTCCACTCAACTAGGAAAGAATCTCCATTGTTTTTACTTATCCCGCAACAAAACAATCTGAGAGAGGATAGAGCATAATATTAAGTCAACTAATTAACGAAACAAATACTCATTATTAAGTCAGTCAGTTAAATTCTTACTTAGTTCCATCGGCGCTATAGAGCATTGTGGTGCAGTATTTTCCATGAGCATCAAATTCCACTTTTGTGTCCGAGTTATCAAACAACCATGCCTTTATTTTTCCATCAACACTACTTGAAAATATGTACTGCGCCCATGCATATAACATTTGTTACATTCATCAGTCAATTATTCATTCCCGTGAAAAACATACACAAGATCACAATCAATATCAGTGTTAGAAAAATTTGACCTCAACGTTTTCCTTCACATTCATACAAATAGAATAAACCGCTGCTTCGTGACCTTGGAAGTTAAACAGGTTGTGTCCGGTTAAGTCCCACACCTAATTAAGAAAACTTTCTCATAATTAGACAAGCCATTACAAATGAAACATGAAACTTTTTTTCTAGTAGTTAGGGTTTGAACTTTAAACTCGAATCGTATCTATAAGACCTTAGATTCAAATCTAGAAACTTTTTCGTCACCTTTATGAGCTTATCATCCCCGCAAGTTACCATGCATAGCTGTTTGTGTGGGGAAGAAAACGCCAAATCATTGACACTGCCAACATGAGCATCAACCTATAAAAGTCAAGTATATACATTAGTAAGAAATTACATAAATCTCTATTACATTTATATCAATCATAATTATTAATCTAAATATATAAATGTATACATTAGTAAGAAATTCATAAATCTCTGTTACATTCATATCAATCATAATTATTAATCTAAATATATAAACAAAGTACCTCCAAATGCTCTTTTAAGTCATTAGGTGCTTGATAAGTATACAGATGAACCAAATGCTTTGTGAAAGCAACCCCTAAACACAGTTATTATAAATCATTAGCAGAAATTTTATAAAAGACATATACTCTTTTCTCTGAAGAAATGTTTAAATGACATTTTCTTCTTTTCGGTTTGTAAATGTTTTTTTCCTGGTAT
>NC_029788.2:16039785-16041994 GCF_000816755.2 Arachis ipaensis
TATTCTAATTTTCTTACATATAAAGTTACACAAAAAAATCTATAAAAAGTAATTATTATTACATTCAAGTTAACATTAATTATTCTCATGTATTTTACATTAGTAAATTATTTATAATAAATCTAAAAATGAGATTTTAAACTTTCATTTTTGAAAAATCTAATATTTGGATTTTTTATGAATAATCTATCAATATAGAATACATGAGAAATACATGAGAATAATGTTTTAATTAATATTAATTCAGATATAATAAAGATTATTTTTTTTATGAATCTATTGTGTTACATAAAACGGCTACTCATTATCGAGTTTACCGTATTAGAGGTCTCCAACGCCCAAGCTCAGAGGATAGAAACCATTTTTTTTTTTTTAGAGGGTTTTATTCTTCAGATTAGATAAAATAATATTTTATAAATAGAAAAAGAAAATATTATCTTCATATCTCTCTAGTTTTAATTCTCTCTAGTTTTAATTCTCATTGTCCTCATCCTCAATTAACAAAAACATAAATGCATTTACCAAGATATCTGCCGTCAGCGCTCCATGATACACGGCAAACGGATATATTCGAGTCCTTGGCATACGCAGCCTATACAACCGTTTGCAATTATTATTGCTAAAGTCCAATAGCAAATATATATGCAACATTCCAAAAAAATTAAAAATAAAAAAATACTTATGAAAGAGAGAGAAATTGAAGTGTTAAATTAGTAAACCTGAAATAAGACCGAGCAAGTAGCACTGTTCCAAATGGCAAAAGGCTTTAAGATTGGCCTCTCATTGCGCCCTACTTCCCAGAATGAAATTTCACCACTTACAGTTCCAATAAGAAGTGAGGAATGAAGAGAAGGATGAAAATCCATGCTTGTAACCGTTGATCCTTGATTCAATGTACAAAACAACGTTCTAGTAAGGTCATCAAAAGACCGAGGGACTTGTTGACGGACCATCCCAGAATTCGTCGTCTGTATACATTATTTGGATGCTTTAAATTCATCCAGACAAATAATAACAAAAAGAAAACATATTCGGCACCTATTCGCAAGCCTTTGTCATAGAAATAAAAATTATAATACAATAAGTACCTCTGTTGCTTGTGGAACAGATCGCAACCGTTTTCCTCGCTGCTCGTCATTCGTAGGAGTAGGTGGTGTCCTGGAATGCTTCAATGCAGACACTACAAGAATTTGACATAAAAATGTTAAAAATATATTCATACATATACCTCTATCTCTAAGTTTAAAGTTTTAAAATAAATGATTTCACGGCCACAATCTAAATTTAAAAGTTGAGAAATTCATTTTCATTACCTAAGGTTTGGTTCAAGGGAACAGACGTCCCGGCCCCAGTCGCAGCCGCAACCGCAGAAGGATTAACAGCTGCTGGGACTGATGGTGACCTTGCCGCGGCTGAGCTTGCACCGGCCGGACCAGGAGGAGAGCATGTGTGGTCAACGAATAGAGTCCTTATGTCCGGATTCGGCTTTGGGTTCTTGCAAAGCTGATGTTGCCAATTTAGACTTGTATAGATATAGAGAAGTCAAGTCAATCAAAGAAGTCACCAACATTAAAACATGTTACCATTTTCTTACGGAAATTCTTTACTACCTCTGATTAATAAGTGTTCGCAACCTTGATGGCTTCAATGAAGGAAATACAAGCTTGTCATTCAAACGGGGATTTGCGTCAATCAGTTTCTTAAGCTCTACTATCATTGTTTTCCTAGCTGTTTTGGTATCCCCATATTTTGATAACTGTTCATTATCCCTGCCATTATCCATCAATCAAAACCCATTTCATTTTTATTCGTGGTGCATGCTACTAATTAAATTAAGGGTAAAATATACCTTTTCTTTGGATGTTTGTAATTTTATTAAAAAATACTTTTAATATTTAATTTTATTTCTAATGTTTTTAAATTATATCAAGAGCAATGTTATATGACCAATAAATATTATTATTTTTTAATAGTACTTAGTTAGCAATAATTTGCATTCATATTTATAAGGATTTTGCATAGTAGATACATATAATTTGCACGTATATTTATTAGAATTTTATACACATAAATTAATACAGTTACACCTACATTTTTTAGAGATTGCACACATAAATTAATAAAATTTATTTATTAAAGATAATTTAGTATTTATACTAATCAAATAATTACTAAAAATACTAAAAATTATTGGCTCTCAAGAATTTTT
>NC_029788.2:16042401-16043113 GCF_000816755.2 Arachis ipaensis
ATTTAATTTCATTTAATTTTATTCTAACATTTTTTATTTATTTAATTTTATCCTTAATATTTTCAATTTGTGTCAAAATTATTCTTAAAAATTTTTAATTTTTTCTCTGATATTTTACATAAAATTAATATCTAAGAGTAATTTTAACACAAATAAAAAATATTAGAAATAAAAATAAATGCAGCTAAATATTAAGAATATTTTTAAAAAAATCCACAAATATTAGGTTAAAAAAATATATTTTACCTTTAAATTAATTAACTTTTAGTCGCAGGCAGATATATACATAAATATGTTACCTAAAGTTTTCAAGGGTTAACAGATATGTGATTTCTCTGTATAATTCTTCATTGTATGTTTGGAACACTTTCAAATCCTTCCCCAGTATTTCAAGAGCTCTTGTTTTCTCCTTACTACAAATTAGATGAAATTGTTCCGATTAGATTGAGGTAAAACAAATCCAAACAAATAAATTAATATTTGGTTTTTAAAATTTTAATTTTAAGAAAATCTGAACCAAATTGAATACTGCTGATGATAAGATTAATTTTAATATCACAACATTACAACTTAAGCAATTCCAATATCAAATTACTTCTACCGAGTATATAAACAAAAATACACATAAAAAATTTATAGAAGAAATAAAAGTACACTCAAAATTACTTAATTTTGTTAAAATTATTTTGTTTAAATTAATTTAGACTCTACA
>NC_029788.2:16043886-16045312 GCF_000816755.2 Arachis ipaensis
ATACTTCAAAAATTATTTATACTTCTGTTTTTAACATTTTACTGGTCTAACATAAAATTGCAACCATATATTTAATCATTATCAAATCTCAATGCAACAGTTTAAGAAACCATTTTCTATTTGCTTTTATCTCTAAATTCATCAGTGCATATACATACAAACTGATTGAATATAAAGTCACCAAAGAAAAAAAGTGATTGAATATAAAATCTTTTAGTTATTTTAAAATATTTGAAATATATTTTTTGTCCACTACTTTATAGTCTTTCAAGTATATTTTTTATCAAAAATATTTAGTAATAAAAGAATATCAATCAAATAAGACAATAAATAAATAAAAATTAAATAAGATAAATTTAAATTATTTGGACTAATTATTTTTTATCTTCCTAACATCATACTTTTTTATTTACCCTAATTCTAATATAAACAACATAGTTATTGAATATCAAGTACTCATAACAATCAACACTAGATATCATGGTAGCAAAGCATTCAAACAATATGAAAGATGAAAACATGAATTTAAGAAGGGTTTGCAACGATTTAATAAAAGATTGTGGCGGTTCAAATGAGGCTATAATTAGAAAAAGAATATAACCCAATATCCTAGTCGAACAATTAAATTATCTAAACCAAACGGATTTCATTGTAGTGGTTTGGTAAAAATCTATCGAATTCATCATTGTAATAGATTTGCTAGTTCATCCTTCAAATAGTGTGCCTAAGCTTGTTGATTGTTCACTTAAATAATGATGTTTTGTTGAAAACATGTTAAAACTTTACAAAAAAAAATATTTATTTTACAAATTAATTACTTTATTTCCCTACTTTTTCTCAACTAAAAATAACAGTATAAATACTAATATTTTTCTCAACTAAATACTAATATAACACAATTTAACAAAACTCATGCGTCTTCGCATCTTAATTATTGTCTTTATATAAAATATTTTCGTATAAATAATTACATATAAATATATACACACACAAAAATGTGAATGAAAGTAGTACTAATATAAAAACACAAATAATATAATAAACCTGTCCAAGGCTTCGAGATATTTCTGCTTCCTTATTTCAAAGCACATTTTCATGGAGTAACGATTATCAGTCAATTTTGGATACGGCTTTGTTAGAGGATAATGAAAATTAATTAATAATTAATAAAAAAATGTATACCAAAAATTTAAATTTGTATGTTCAATACTTTTAATAACTAATTTTTTTATTATTCTCCTAAATTTATTTCTAAGAGAGTTTTCTTTTCCTGGGGTTCATATATCCTTATGGGTGTTGTCAGCCCCAAAAGATAAAAAGGATGTGGGACTCAATTTAGTAGTGATATTTTTTTTTTTCTTTAAGATGTATATTAATACCTAGGAAAAAATTTAGATTTGATCCACATTCAAAATATCATCATATC
>NC_029788.2:16045846-16047817 GCF_000816755.2 Arachis ipaensis
CATAGACACATAGACAATCATATCCAGAACTAGAACAAAACAAAATAGAGGTGAGGGCCACAAAGCAACCAGAACTAGGAATTAATGCAAGTAAAACAGAAAAAGCAGACTAGCGGCAAAAAATGCAGGAAAACTGCGGGCTTTCTGGCATGGTGACAAACGAGGCCGAAGGAGTGAGGAATGACTAACGGTGAGCCATCTAACCTTTAGCATGGTGGTCGGTGCATCATTATAACTAGTGATGAGAGGCACTTAAGGGGATGCATGGCCAAAATGGAAGATAGTGAAAAATAGCTAATCAATACAGCAAATATATCTATAAAATCTAATAATCAGATCAGATCTGATAGAAGTGTAGATGGACTAATATCTGCAAAGTTCAAACCAAATACAGATTTGTTTACCCATTATCACAATGAGCAGGTAAAATACATAGAGAAAGCACAAACAAGATGAATAAATATATAATAGCAAACATCAGTAACATGAGAGACAAATGAAGCACAACAGAGAAAATATATCATTAGTGAGCAACAAAGACTGGAGAAGAAGTAGAATAATACACGAGTAAAATTATGGATTGAAACAGAACAAAGAAGGCACGAAAGATTAGAACAAGTAGAAGGACAAAATCAAATAATAGAGGAAAGACTGATGCATACAAAAAAAAGGTTATAGTTGAAACATTTTTATGTTTTTTTAATAAATTTATCAGATATACATGTATAACGTTTAAATTTGATATATCGTCCAGAAATACATCAAATAATATTCAATAGATCTGAATATCAAATTTTATCAAAGAAAATTGGATCAATACCAAATTAAATTTTTATGTTGGTCGATTATGTATGTTGTTCTACAACTCATAAGTTAAAGTATAAAATTATTTTTATTTTTTCAATAAACAAAAATTGAATTATGTTCTCCCATTAAAAGTTTTTTATTTGTGTATTTTTTACAAGGATCTTCAGTAAGACCAAGTTTTAAATTAAAAAAAAATTAAAAAAAATTATTCATCAATTTTTTTATACTTATAAAATTTCTCTCTTTTACTTTTTAAGTTTATTAGCAATCTAATAATGTATCAGATACAAATTAAGTCTAGATTCATAAATTGCCAATGAACCTTACAAATATATAAAAGACACATATTATTAAAAAGAACAAATATATTATGTCTTAAATATGATACACAATACAATCACATAGAAATAAATTTATATAAGTAAATATTTTGAAGAAAAGGAGAACGGTGTTTACTTGTGAATAGTGTCCTTCAAATTCTCTTCTTGAAAGAATTGGAGAATGAGGAACACCAATTCTCTGCTTAAAGATGACATTTTGTCTCACCCTTCTTACAGCAAAAACTATCACAACACCCACTAAAATGAAGAGATGAAGAAACTTTTGAAATCTAGAATTTTAAAAGTTGAAAATCAAAGACAAATTATAAACGTTGTTTAAAAAAAACTTCAAAAAGGGTAATTAAAAAGAGAAAAGGAAAACACAAAAGAGAACCAAAAAGAAAGAAAAGAAAAAATGAAATTAAAATATGCAAGAGAAAGAAAGAGAAAAGAGATATTATGCCTTAATTCTTTAAGTGTATGATATTGTTATACTCTCTACCAGGTGTTTTATAGTGATTTTTTTTGAAAAACTTATAAGTGATAAGACATGGTACTTATAAAAATTTGGATAAATATTTATACTTATTATTTTGTTAAAATGACATAAGCCTAGTAGTCAGCAACAAGTAAGCAGTTGTATTATTTTATAACAATTTTTTTTATTTTGAACTTTGTACCGTAAAATGACATAATCTCTCAATGAACTTCTAGAAATTACACTATAATTAAATATTTGCTATACAATAAATGCATAAAATATTGATAAATTTAATAAAATATTATTCATTAAAATTTTATAATACTCATTAATATTTTTTATTATACTTATTAATGTTTTTGT
>NC_029788.2:16048140-16049705 GCF_000816755.2 Arachis ipaensis
TTAATGCACAAAAATTATCTCAAAAATCACTTTAAAAATTCACTCTATGAAAATATAAACTAATTTAATATTTATAAAATACTCGAATAGTTTATAAATATTGAAAAAGACGGTTCATTAGATAACTTTGTTAAATCTAATTCAACTGTTTATATGAGCATTAAAGTTATTTATATCTTTTTTTATTATAATTATTAATTTATAAATTTTTTATAGTTAAAAATAGTAATTTATTCTCTAAATCAATTTCAAAAGAAATTCTTATGTACATTGTAGAGGAAAAGTAGTGATACAGTGATTATTCTTCCATATCAATAGACTAATAAAGTGCCACAAATAATTAAAGAAGAATGTGAAAGATATATCAAAAATACAAATGAGTAATTGTAATCAAATATAGAGTAAAAATTTTATGTTCCATAAAAGATAATAAAACCTCTTATTTTAAAATCTCTATTAAATATAAAAAGATATTTTAAAGTAAAGAAATTGATAAAGTGATAAATAAAAAGATTAACTATTATTAAATTTATGACCTTTATTAATTTTTTTTGTAATGAATCTTACTATTTTAATTTAATAATGATTTAATATTTTATTTAATTTCTCATTTTATTAATCTTATTAATTTAGGAAAGTATGATCCCTAATAATTGCATTTAATAAAGTTTGACGCACTTGAATAATTTTAGATTTTTTTTCTTTCAAAAAGGATTTTATTGGAAGCAAAATCTTTTAAATTCCAAAATAATAATTTAGAAGATAGATGTTATTAAATTTTTAAGATCTGGTCATCGCTTGTGGTTTGTAGTTGCATAATGATAAAAATCTTGTCACTAAATATTCTATAGTATGAGGAAAGTTTAAATGGTGCCTAACTTCTTTTCCGTTTTTTTGGTGACTAAGAGCTTGTTCAGGTGAGTTTCTAAAAAAAAGATTTTTTTTGAATTATTTTTTTTTAAAAGATCTTATGTAAAAGTAAAAGTAATTTTATGTTTAGATATCTCATACAAAAAGTTGTTTTTATCTATCGATTATGTTTGAATATAATAATATAAAAGTATAAACTACTTCAAAAAAAATTTATTTTTGCTTTCTTTATGAGTAATACCCTAAATTTATAGGTTTTATATTGGTTAAGATTATAATTAAGAGGTCAATAATATATTAACTTCTTTTAAAGAAATTAATATAAGTGAGAGAAAAATATATTTAATGCAATACTACGTCAAACATTGTAAAAAGGATAATTGTTAATAACGTTTGTGTATCTTGTGTCCTATAAATATACGTTGATATTGCATCTTCAAACAGAATTTATAGAAATTGATATGGTCCTAATTATTTTAGTTGATGATAACGTCGGAGATGAAAAAAGTTGATGTTTTTATCTTGTTGTATGATTCTTGTTTTATCTCTTTACTCTATTTTGTATGTTGAGATTTTTTTATCCAGAAAAAACTAACTATGGAATTTACTATAGAATTTTTCTTTTCATTTGCATAAATTAACTTGCCTTTTTCTTTTCAGCCGGCTGGTTATATGGCCAGTTTAGTCGGTGCGCA
>NC_029788.2:16055357-16099484 GCF_000816755.2 Arachis ipaensis
TAATAATATCAAATATCTTTAATTAAAATTATTATTGATTCTAAATTTTTTTAAATTTACTAAAATATTCCTAATAACAAATATCTTTAGTTAAATTATTATTGACTCTAAATTTTTAAAATTTATTAAAATACCCCTAATATTAAATATGTTTAATTAAAATTAACACAAAATACGTATCTAAATTTTCAAAAATTTCATAATTTATAATTCGTCTCATAATCCATAATTGAACTTATATAAAATAAATCTCTAACGATTCTAACTACATATGTATTAAAAAGCTTTACTATTATCCAAATTAAAGTTACAAAGAAGTCTCAAAAGTTAACATTTACTAACAAACATATATGCACAACTCTTGTACAAGAACGCAAACAAATCAATAAAATGAAATCAATGTTACAATAGACAACCTCATACATAGAAAAATGAACACAATTATCGTGTAGATGTCTTTTCCTCCATTGGTTCCACATTTCTTGTGCAAGTTGATCCTTCCATCTACCTCAAGCATTGCTTGTCTCAATATGGTGGATCGTCCTCCCATATACTCTAAGCATATTTTGATCTATTATCTCATCAATAGGATCCACAACCATCACTCTTCTAATGTGATTATGTAAAAGGTAACATGCAGTTATAACTCTTCCTTGAGTTTTAATAGGATAAAATGACCTTTCCCTTAAAAGTTCCCATCTTGCTTTCAATACTCTAAATGCTCTTCAATGACATTTCTAACTTGTGAGTGTTTCATATTAAAAAGTTCTTGGGCTGTACTAGGTTGATTATGTGGATTAAAATCACTCAAATGATATTTTTTCTTTTATAAGGTGCCAAAAATCCTTCACAATTCATGTATCCAACATCACATAAGTAATAATGACCTAGTGTGACATACACAATTGAACAAAATTAATGAAAGATCAGATGGTTACTTTGATAACATACTAAAGTCTCAATAAAATATCTTGGGAAACACTAAACCAATTACAAAATAGTGCATCTCGCAATACCCTAGAATCTACAGCTGAACCCTCCCAACCCGCCAGTACGTAGATAAATTGCATATCGGGAGCAACTACTCCAAACACATTGGTTGTTATGTCACCTTTTCTGTTTCGATATCTAGGCTTATCAGCCTCAAGGACATTGACTTTGATATGAGTGCCATCTAAGGCTCCTAGGCAATCCTAAAATCCAAAAATAAAGATCAATTAACTCAATTATAAAGAACACCAACCATATGAGATTTAATAACATTAGCAAAATAAATTACCTTGAACCATTTTCATCATTCATCCATTCTATCCTGGCTAAATGGTTAAGGTTTCTTCAGTAAGAGATTATGACATCTAAAAATAGCAAGCAATACATCATTAAACCGCCTACTAATTGTTTCTTCAGATCTCACAAATTGTCGCTTTATTACTCTAATTTTGACGTCATGTGCTATAATATGTAAAAACATGGCAACCATTTCTTCCACACCCATATTCCTACTTGGTTCTAACCTTTCAAGCCTTTTAAGCATGTTACATAATGCATGAAAGGCACATCTATCCATTTTTGTATTTTCTATACATGTTAGATCACTAAAATAAATAATCCTATCAACACTAACATCTCTTATTACTTGCCTACTATAACTATCATTCCATTTTTTTTTCTTTTTTCTTAATTGCAATATAATCAAAACATAGTAAATCATCAACAACTTAACCATAAGATCATTCATTAATTCAAAATGTAAAATCAAGCAGGCAATAACTTTCATCTTCTGTTTGGAATCTATTCTGTAAAAAAATATTAAAATATTTAGCTAGAAGACTTAAATATTTATTTATTCTATATAAACTTTTTCTATCATTTAAAAAATAAAATTAATAGCCATACTTCAAACTTATTCGAAATATTTAGCTTATTGCATAAATCATAATTCAAAACTAAGCAATGAGATCAGACCATAGAGATATACATTCAGCACTTAACTTCCTTTTAATTTGATTTTTTAGAATTTTAATTTGACTTATTATTATGTTAAAATTTTTTATATTTTATTTTTCTGCCTTTATTAATTTGTAGTAAAAGCTAAAATGTCTGTCTAAGAACTATCTAATAAAGAAGAATGAAGGCAACCCTATCATCAAGTATTTCAATTTCATGAAGGGTTAATTTGTAATAAAAGTTAAAATGGTTCTGTCTAAGAACTATCTAAAGAAGAATGAAGGCAACCTTATCATCAAGTACTTCAATTTCATGAAGGGATAAAGACACACACTGTTTTGATAATTTATTTTGATAGATCAACTCCAGTATTTAGAATTTCAACCAAATACCTAATGCCAAACCAACATTACATATTTGTACTCATTAGTCATGACATAGCAAGTAATAACAATGGCAGAGAATAAGAAATGATACTTGCACTATTTTATTGTACACCTTAAGTGAACACCTTAAAGTAAATTTTTCTGCATTATCTCTCTTAACTTTCACTTTCAAATTTAAAAATGGAAGGTGTACACAAAATGTGTACACAAGAGTAATACATATAAAGTGGCTTTCAAATTTTTCTGCATTATCATAACTTGAATGAGTTAATACTCAAAATGGCCCCTGAAATTTGGAGACAGACTCAATTTGACCTCTAAAATTTTAATTGACTCAATCTGAACCTCCAAATTTGAATAAGTGACTCACATTAGCCCTTCTGTTAATCTCTATTAATGACACGCTTACCTGGAACGTTAAGTGACACGTGGGCTTGACAGGTGGCCTTATTAAACGACGTCATTTTCTCCTTCACGTAATCTCTCTTCAAACGACAGCGTTTTCTATTCTGAGGTTAAAATTCAACAATACCAATGATCAAACCACTCAAAACAGGAAAACTATTCTTCTTCTTCTTCATTCTCTCGCATGCACCATACTGTGGAAGATCAATATCACTGCTAGTGTACGGTGCCGACAAAGCTTGTCGCACGCGATCTCGTTTGCTAGCACGAGGAAGAAGAAGCTGCGCACCAAGCATTCTATGTTTGGGTTCAATGTTATGTTTTTTATCTTCTCTTGGTTGGGGTTTACAGGCCATTAATTTGTGCTCTATTTGATGTTCAAATGGATTGGGTCCATTGTGAAAGAAGATAGTTTTAGTTATTGATCCTCTTTTGTTAGGGTTTTTTTTTAAAGACTAATTATGATTAATGTTAACTGTGTTACAGAGAAGAAAGCACATCTAAATTAGTGAAGTCTACCACTTCTTTATGTACCAGTTTCTGTTTATAGATGATTACAATAGCTGAGCATTTTTTCTGAAAATATAAAATGAGAAATTCATGAATGAGTAAATAGATTATGCTTGTCAATGTGATAATGTGGAGCTATTAATTATGGATAACAAAAAAATGTGTAGCTGTTGTTACATGGATAAATTTTATATATGAATTTTTATATTTTCTGTTCTAAAAAAATATTGATTGGCATGTTAATGTAGAATCATCTGATGCATGATATAAAAGGCCTTGGATGTTGAAGTTAATTTGTTAATTGCTTGAATTATATTTGTAGATGGGTGATTTGATAACCATTGTCTATCATCACGGAGGCAGCTTTGTTACAAAGAATGATGGCAGTGTAGTTTACGAAACGGACAATACAGATGAATTAACTGGACTAGATGAAGATAGATTGGATGTATTTTTACTGAGGGATTACTACAAGGAGCTTGGTTATTCTGACATTGTTGAATGTTGGTGGCTTATTCCTGGGAGACCTTTAAAGAATGGACTGAGAGCACTTTCACATGATAAGGAATTGTTAGAGATGTGCTATCTTGCAAGAATGAATCAAGGAAAAGTCTACTTATATTTTGAGCATGGAGTTTTCCAACCTAATGATAATGAAGTACCTGAGTTAATAGAGTTTACTCCTATTGCTCCTGAAGTAGACAAGGATGCACCTATCACCATACCAAATCCAACAGGAAGCTCAAATGATGTCTCAACTACAAAGTCCAATGAAGAACCAGCAGTCCAGACCAAACCTAAAGTATTAGTCCAGGACCAAGAAGATCCACCAGTCCAGACCCAACCCGAGTCACCAACCCAGGCCCAACCCAAATCACTAACCCAGGCCCAACCTAATCCACCAGCCAAGCACAACTTATCTAAACCCAAGCCCACCTCAACCAAATCCACCACCACCAACATCAAATCCAAACCCAAGGCCAAATCCAAACCCAAACCCAAACTCACTCCATCCAACACTACCAAGACCAACCACGCATCATCTAAATCTGCAAGAAAACCCAAACCCAAGAACAAACCCTCATCATCTAAAGTCACAATCACTAAGCCTACAAACAAGCCTCAACCCAAATCCACTTTAGTGAATTATGCCAAAACCAAACCTATTACCAGATCATCTGCTAGATCAGCAAGTAAAATAGTGAAAAGTCAGGATGGTGGAGACCGAACCAGTAGTAGTAGTGACTCATATAATTCTGTAGAAGACAGCCTATATAGGCTAGACCCATTTGAAAGCTCAACTGACTCTGATATTGATGGTGGAATTTCTGAAGCAAAGAAGAGGGATTTGAAGTTCAAGCATGCACCGGGGTTTGCTTGGAAAAAAGGGAAAGAAAAAGTGTTAGTGGAAGATGATAAAATTGTAGTAGAGAATTCTAATGAGGAGGTGGACTGGTTACAAGTGTTAGGGAAGAACCATGGTTCACATTATGATGCGGCTTTATACAACTTGTTTACAAATTTAATTTATTTTAATTATATACTGTAGAGTACTTAAGAGTTTTAATTACACTATTATTTTTGACTTGTTTTAATTAAGAGTTTGATATTAATATATACTATTATATTCAAAATTAAACATGACTTATTAACATATCATAAGGACCTGCTCTCCCTCTAGGAAATACTTATACATACTTGTTTGAAAGCATTTATGTTATTTAAATTTTTTATATATCATTTAAACATATATAAATTAGAGTTGAATCATTTAGAAGAGTTGAATAATTTGTTTCCGACATATTTAAATAAACATGCGAGAAATTAGTGGAGAGTTATGAGTACTGGCACTTAGTATTGGAATTATGTACTATAGAGTACTTAAAGAGTACAAATTCAACTTGTTTCAATTTAAGATGTTTAGTTTTACTGTTAGCATTTTACTAATTACACACATTGTCATAGACCTGGAATACATAGAACACGCAATCTTTTATTTTATTGGGGTTCAATAATAGTTCATTAAAATTATTTCAAGGGTCAGTTTGAGTTCATTAAAATTATTTTAGGGCCAACATAGGGCACGAAAGTTAAATTGCTCTTACTATTTGGTTTAGGGGTTCATACCAGCTGTCAAGAAATTGTTGCCTACGGTTCACCACAGGTTTTGCGTATGGCATTTATGGAAGAATTTCAATAAACAATGGAAGAAGTTGGAGTTGAGAGGAATGTTGTGGGACTGTGCTAGGGAAACTACTCGCCACGGGTTTGAACAGAAGATGCTTAGACTAAAGAGGAGAAATGAAGAAGCATGGGCATAATTGGACAAGTGGCCTAAAAAGTCATGGACAAGAGCATTTTTCAGTCATGGACCAAAGATGGACAACATTTGTAACAACGACTGTGAGGTATTTAACTCAAAAATAAGGAGTTCAGAGCGAAGCCAATTATAACACTACTAGAGGAGGTTCGAATGTTTGCAATGAGGTCAATTGCCAAAAATAAAGTCAAATTGTCTCACCATATTGGCAAGCTACCCCCAATCCGATAAAGTCGGCTGTAGAAGATCATGAAAGACTCGCAAAAATGGACACCTATATGGTGTGGAGATGATGGCTACCAAAGGTTTGAAATTCACGGCTGGCCTACTAACATGGCAGTTGATTTAAGCAAAAGCATCTGTACTTGTAGATTTTGGCAGATAACAGGTCCAACATGATATCTTAACTAACATTTTTAACGTATGGCATTTAAGAATTATAGACTATGACTAATTAAAATTTGAATCTGTAGGCATGCCGTGTGTCCATGCATGTGCAGCAATTTCAAGGATAAATAAAAATCCTGAAGACTTTTGTCATCATTGGTTGACTATGGAGGCATATAGGGCTACATACATGCATTTTCTAAATCCAATACCGGGTGAGAAACTGTAGGAAAAATCTAAATACAACAGACCTCAAGCACCTAAAACTAGGAGAAGGCCAGGAAATTTTAAGAAGAAAAGGAGAAAGGACGCTTATGAGGAGCCTTCGAGCAGTAAGAAGTCTAAAATTGCAACAAAGTTAAAGAGAATCTACAAAGAATTTACTTGTACCTACTGCGGTGTTAAAGGACACACTAAAAGAAGCTGTGCTCATAAAAAAGCTTATGATATTGCATGTGCTCTTGCTGCAGCAGCAGCAGCTGTTGTAGCTAAATCCAAATCCCAAGATGGAGCTAATGCAAATGCACCCGATGATGCTACGACAACTGCTGGTATACAAACTGCGGATGCTCCACAGGCTTCGGAGATTGACATCACCCAATCCACTGTTTCACAACCACAAATTATATAGCAGGTACCATTATATAACACATTAATTAATTACATTTATGAAAATATCATGTGTTTATTCATCATCTATCAAATATTTCTAATTACTTGTAGGTGCATCCACCTCCACCTCCACTCACAAGGCTGGATAAGCTGCCACATACAAGAAGAACAACTTTCGGTGTGGAACCAATGCAAGGAGCTAGTTCTGGGACAACGCCAAAGTTTACAGAATTTATAAAATTTTTCCCCACTCCGGGCTTCAAAGCACCAAGGAAGAAATAGAGATTAAATTATGTTATCTTTTGTGGATGAATTGATAAATGTAATCCAAAGTTGTGTGTTTTGAGGTTATTTTGTGGCTGTTTTGTGACTGAAATTTGTGTCAGTGGTTGTTTATATCTTTTGTCATGTCTTGTATAGGGCTTTGTTTTGGAACTTTTTAAATAGCCCTTTTGTTTTGTGATCGTAATGATGACATTCTAGACATCACTCTTGGTTTATCATGTGTTACAATGGTTATTGTCATGACTATAGTTGACCTATGAAATCAGATTCAAGGTTTATTATTATAACTTATTTTGCAATTTAAAGATTTGGTAGATAAATTACAAGTTAGTTTATTATTGATATTTGCAGATTTGTAATCAGTCTCTTGTTTATTCTTACCATTTTACTTTTACAGGCTTAGTCACAACTTTTAATTTACAGAATCATACCTATTTGTAATATCCTCACTGAATTTGTAGGTTTAGTCAAAACTTACAATTTACAAAACAGATTTGTATTTAAAAAAATATAATTGTCGTGACATTAATTCAATTTTATTCATCACTTTCCTACACCCAAGGTATAGCCAATGGCTACAACTACAAACAAAACAAGAAAAAAACTCAAAATACAATTTCATACTTTAAAATCCTAATTTCAGCTTCTATTGCACTAATCTTCCAACCCACGTTCATCTTCCAATACTCAATGCTATTTTCAGTTTCATGTCTGCCAATCATGTCTTCTTCTTCCACGCCATTTTCTCACACAAAAAGTCCACACCATCTATTCCCAGAGGTCTATCACAACAAGAACCACAAAATAAATTATGCATGTATTACAAAAAGAAGATGTAAATTTAAGAAGGAAACAATTCAAGAACTCACATTATAGTTTGGACATCCAAAAAATAGTCTCTCTGGATTTACTTCTGTTCCAGACCAATGAAGAACAGGACACATTCCACAACCACACCAGTGTGAAACCTTTCCAGATCTAGCTCGATTTGGATTCCTATCCAAACTTCCATGTGAATGAGATCTGTTGCAGCTTTCGAAATCTTGGCTGGTGCTCCTCATCATCTTCTCCAACATCCAAACAACGATATCAATTTGAAAATTTGGCACTTGTTAGGGTTTTATATTCATTAAAAGGGGGGCTAAATTGAGTCGAAAATGTTTTTTTCTATGTCAGCAAGGTTTAATAAGGCCACGTGTCAAGTCCACGTGTCACTTAACGTTCTAGGTAAGCGTGCCATTAATAGAGATTAACAGAAGGGCTAACGTGAGTCACTTATTCAAATTTGGGGGTTCAAATTGAGTCAATTAAAATTTTGGAAATTAAGTCTGTCTCAAAATTTTAGGGGCCATTTTGAGTATTAACTCTAACTTGAATACTTGATATTCATAAAACATAACATACTTCTCCAAAATATATAAAGTGGCTTTTTATTTGCTCAAACATTTATTTTGTTAAGAAATGATTATAATAGAAAGATCCAAATGTTCCCAAAGAAGCTATCAACAAGATACGACTACTAAGGAATGTAACGATAATTAGTATGAACAGAATGGAACTCTTTAAATAGCAGTAAAGTCAGATGTATAGCTCAGAGATGAAAATAAATGAAATCATAAAAAAAGAGAAAAAACAAGTAATGCTTTACAGGATATGCAAAATGTAGCCATTCACGCTTATATAGATATGCAATTCACGAAAAGTAATGCTTAAATATAATCACTCCTTTGACAGAGACATATGGTAAAGCCAAAAAGAATCAAAAGCAAGCTCAAAAGCCATTGAAATTTCTTCTACCATACAAATAAAAAAATCAAAATTTATCATTTCCTGCAATGAAATTATAAAAGCTATATCCAAGTTACCAGTCTAACAAACTGATTGTACTTTGTAAGAAAAAGACTATTCACAAGATGGTCTAAAATAGACAAATGGATTTACACATTCCAAGAAAAACTTGGGTATATAGTTAAATAAGTGTTGTCATCAATTTATCCACAAACAAAGAATCTACAATGTCTAGTATAAGAAACATAAAGCCACATAGCAGAAGATGGCATCTCATTTGCTCTGTGGGATTACTATGTGTTCATAACACACGCAACGGAAGAAAATAAAGTAATCTTAAAGATCTATTTTGTGCTTAATTTTTATTCCAATAATTTAATATATAGATCAGATCTAAATACCTTTAGACGCTTTGGTAAAAATCACTTTCTCCTTCGATGGTACGAAGGCGCTATGCATATCCACACCGAGACCAACCTTTGCTATCAACTCCTTGACCAATGGACATCTGATCTAAATTAAGAAATCTCTTACAACTCTTTGCATGCCATAAAATTCTTCTCCAAGAATTAGGCTCACATACGTTTATGTGTGTAGAGGTAAAGGAATAAAAACTCTTTGTTATTCTCTTTTCATTCTTGTTTTTTTCTCTACTCTTGGCATACATATATATAGTATGAGATTTGTTACTGATTTTAAATTTGAACCTCAATTCAAATTTAAATCATATCTTGTTATTTTAAACTTGAATCTTTCAAATTTATGAATCATATCATAACTCACTTTGAAACAGAATCAGTTCAGTTCAATGGTCATATCTCTATATGCACCATCTATATATATAATTTAATAAATGAGATCTATTAATCTTCATCCAATGAAGACCATTATATATATATTGATCTTTCCGAATTATTAATGTCTTTTTTAATAATCCTATGACCAAGAATAATTTAAATTAAATTATAAAAGATTTATCTCTCAATATTATGATCACTATCACAATGATAAATCTCTAAATTTAATCAAGGACTTTATTATATTAATATTTTAATATAATAATAATAACAAATTATTTGACACATGATTGATTGGATTGTGGTCATACTCCTTATTCCCAACAATCTCCCACTTGCACGAGAGCCAATCATGATAGATTGGATCTTGGGCATACTATTATCATAATAATCTCTCACTTGCACTAGAGCCAATCAATCATGTGTATAATTTTTCAATGCACATTTGTGTTTATCAAAATTCTTTTGACCTTAAACACCTTAACGTTTGATCATGTTTGCTTGACCTTTTGTAAAATACACCTAGTGCATAATAAATATCACATTTTCTCAAAACATGAAATCTCCTACTACAATAGTGCATAATTTTATTTTAAGGACAATCCTTATTGAACATAATTATAAAAAATCTAAGTAACCATTAGATCTATCTTTATAGAATTGTATCATTATACAAATAGGCTACTTTTTCGAAAAATTAGTTTGACGATCAAACGTTTTTTATACTTTCAGAAAAAAGTATATCCTCTATTGAGTGGTATACAATTCTAATAAAAGTAATTGTACTCTCACTCTTTCTTTAAGATGGAATCCCTTTTCTAAAAAGGAGTTTAACCTCTTATCACAGACACTTTGTCATAAGAAGAGTGATAAAAATAATCTCATTATTTTTTTAGGATAACCAATAAATCTCATTTATTGGACCTAATATCAATTCTATTGTTGTACAATCTCTTAATACATATAAGACATCTTCAAACTCTAATGTTCTGGAGTTTGAGTTTATGTCTTTTCCATATCTCATAAGAAAAAAAGTTGATTTAGTGAGAAATTTGTTAATTTAGCAACATTTCTAAAACGTAGTCCAAATATTTAAAAAACAGTGATCCTCAGCTAAATCAAATTCCATGTTTCTTTAAACATGATGGAGTACATAGAGTACTAGTATTTGTGCGTTGAGAGAATCTCATCCTCTATTTGAATAGAATATCAATTAGATGTTAGATATTTTACTTTAAGCTCTTATAATAAAAATACTCAATATCTTTATTATTGGTCAAACCAACCCTTAAGAGCAATTTTGATTCGCATCCTCAATACTCATATTAGATTTTTCAAAAAAGACCACAAACCTTAATCATATTAGGGCCAATTATAAATTATTTGTAACAAAAAAAATCTCTTTAAATACTTGCAAGAACAATTCTCACAAAAGCCATTTGCCTAATGGCATTTCAACTTCTAAAATTGTTTAATTCAAAGTATATTGCCAAATACTCCCACTAGTTCAAATAAAATCTTTGATAGTCATACTATCTTACTTTGGGCACCATACATCTTCTCAAGATGTTCAGTAATAAATAGTGGGTATATGCTTTTGAAATTGGAACTCATGGTTGTCAAAACAACCCATATTGCAGTAAAGCAATATTTCAAATACTTCACAAGTACTGACTATTCTATCACCAATTTTATTGGACAATATTATTTCAATAGGATTATCATGTCCATGATAACCTTTTCATACATAAGAACAATTCTCAATGTATAGCCAATTTATTACTTTCAAAGTATGCCATAAGAAAGATGGACATATTTAAAAATTTAAAAATATGAAAGTAAATAAGAAATCTATATTTCTGACAAAATTATTTAGAATCGTGAATGAGTACCTTGGTTGTCAAGTTGTTACTCATACCTATTCCAAATAAATATGATTAAATTGTATCACATACAATTATAATCCTAAATAATATCTGGTTGTCAGACAATTATTTAACTGAATTATATTTTATACCCCTAGGTTGTCTAGGTTCAAGTATAAAATTAATTCTCCTTATACATCATCATATGCATAAATAAATTCTATCTTTGAGTATAAGTCTCCTGGTTGTCAGGTTGTTCCTTGTAAACAAGAGATAAATTTATTTTTTTGGCAAACTCCTAACTTTTAGAATTTATCTCAATTGTTAGAGAATTTTTATCAGTATTCATGGATTAAATTTTATACTCCCAGGTTGTCTAGGCAAAATATAAAATTAAATCCCTAATACATCAAATGTATATACTGATTATTATCTTGAAAATAAAACTCCTGGTTGTTAGGCTGCTCTTTATAATCAAGAACATTAGAAAAATTATTTTCTAAAACTATAGTGTTCAAAACACATCAATCAAATCAAAATTTGATTTTTCATGTACTAACGTTTATCCTTCAAAATTATCAAATCAAATTTGACCTTTATATATACACTTATATATATAAGAAACAAACAAAAATATTTTGCATCGTATTTCTTTTATTGTGATTAAATTCACAATAAAATTTAATCAATAAATAAAATCAAACAAAATATTTGATTATAAACATAACTTTTTTATTAAAAAAATGATAATTTAATCACAATTAAATAATTAAAATAAATTAACTATTAATTTATTAGAAAACCATCTCAATGGAAATAACTGCATCGCATGCTTAAAAAAAAATTGAATTATTCCTATTAATTCACAAATTTAAGAAAATAGGAATAAAAATTTAAACACAAAAAAACCAAAGCTCTGATACCACTGTGGGATTACTATGTGTTCATAACACACGCAGCGGAAGAAAATAAAGTAATCCTAAAGATCTATTTTGTGCTTAAATTTTATTCCAATAATTTAATATATAGATCAGATCTAAATACCTTTAGACGCTTTGGTAAAAATCACTTTCTCCTTCGATGGTACGAAGACGCTATGCGTATCCACACCGAGACCAACCTTTGCTGTCAACTCCTTGACCAATGGACATCTGATCTAAATTGGGTGTCCGGAATCAAAGTATAATAAATACATTGTTAATTACTATGACAGTCACAGGTCAAAGGAAACTCTATTACTGTGTTCATCTTGAGAATATCCTATTGACAAATATACGGTAATTATAACCATTAGGAATTCTCAAAGTAAGTTAGTTCAATGGTCATATCTCTATATGCACCATCTATATATATAATTTAATAAATGAGATCTATTAATCTTCATCCAATGAAGACCATTATATATATATATTGATCTTTCCGAATTATTAATGTCCTTTTTAATAATCCTATGACCAAGAATAATTTAAATTAAATTATAAAAGATTTATCTCTCAATATTATGATCACTATCACAATGATAAATCTCTAAATTTAATCAAGGACCTTATTATATTAATATTTTAATATAATAATAATAACAAATTATTTGACACATAATTGATTGGATTGTGGTCATATTCCTTATTCCCAACAGCTCTTTCAAAAAATCATAGTAACTTTATACTAAAAGAATGATAAGCAAAATTAAAAGAAAATAAATTAAAAATATTACAATGTGAAACAACATCAGAAAACTTGATACAGTACTATGAACTATTAAGCTCAACTTAAGAAGAGCACTTGAAATGGTTTAAAATTGCAATTCAAAACTATAATTGCAACTGAATTTGCCTGCACACACTCAACTTCAATCCTAATAACAATAATAAAATTATCTGATCAGTTCCATGGCTTTGTTTCCATCAATAGCAACAACTCTGAATACCAATATATATAGTCAAGCATATACATTCATAAATGAATAATTGAATTTATATAAGGATTAGTGATTGCACATTATCAAGAACAGGATATTAGTAATATCACTAACTATATAATAATACAGAAATTCAATTGAATGTGAAATTTGGAAATTTGGAAATACATTTGTCTCACTAGCCATAAATTCAAGCAGCCACAATGACCCCTCTAACGGTAATAGACATCAATGTGAAATTTGGAAATTTAGACCTACGAGTAAAGCTCCGTCTCTATTGTATTGACTAGTTGGGTCAGTGGAGTATGACAGAAATGGATAAAATTCCTATATTTATTTACTTTGTACTCAACTTCATTCTATCCAACTAGAATATTTTGTTTCATAATGGAAACTACTTACATTGCAAAGTCTAGAAAATTGATTAATATCTTTTCATCAAATCATCAAAATCGGTGACAACAAGCTTAAACTCTTTATTTGAGGCAAATCATCAAACACGTTGTTTACATGCAACATAATCACAGAGAGCATCTAAGAAATCAAGCAAAATAAAAAATAACTAATCAAATTAGCAATTTATTACAAAAAATTAGTGTAATATGATGTAGAAAGCATAATAAACCCAAACCTTAATGAGAGATTCGAAGAGAATTTAAAGAGAATTCGTAGAGAGAAGCAATGCGAATATGAACTCGAAGAAGAGGAGACCAGCTTTCTGTTTAAGGTAACGATGCGCCGGTGGTGCACGAAATTGTGATCTCAGGCAACGGCGCCAAAAACTCTGTACGCACGTCTTAATAAATTGTTTTTCATTCACAACTTCGATACAACTAACCAGCAAGTGCACTGGGTCGCCCAAGTAATAAAATCTTACGTGAGTAAGGGTCGATCCCACGGAGATTGTTGGTATGAAGCAAGCTATGGTCACCTTGTAAATCTCAGTCAGGCGGATATAAAATAGTTATGGAGTTTTCGAAAATAAATAATAAATAGACAGAAAATAAAGATAGAAATACTTATGTATATCATTGGTGAGAATTTCAGATAAGCGTATGGAGATACTTTCGTTCCTCTGAACTTCTGCTTTCCTGCTGTCTTCATCCAATCAATCGTACTCCTTTCCATGGCTGGCTTTATGTAAGGACATCACCATTGTCAATGGCTACTTTTCATCCTCTCTGTGAAAATGGTCCGATGCGCTGTCACTGCATGGCTAATCATCTGGAGGCATCACCGTGGTCAATGGCTGCATCCTATCCTCTTGTGAAAATGGTCCAAATGCTCTGTCACAGCACGACTAATCATCTGAGGTTCTCGATCATACTGGAATAGGATTCACCCTCCTTTTGCGTCTGTCACTACGCCCAGCACTCGCGAGTTTGAAGTTCGTCACAGTCATTCAATCCCAGAATCCTACTCGGAATACCACAGACAAGGTTTAGACTTTCCGGATTCTCATGAATGCCGCCATCAATCTAGCTTATACCACGAAGATTCTGATTAAGAGATCCAAGAGATAATCATTCAATCTAAGGTGGAACGGAAGTGGTTGTCAGGCACACGTTCATGGGGGAATGATGATGATTGTCACGTTCATCACATTCATATTGAAGTGCGAATGAATATCTTAGAAGCGGAATAAGTTGAGTTGAATAAGTACTTTGCATTAATTCATGAGGAACAGCAGAGCTCCACACCTTAATCTATGGAGTGTAGAAACTCTACCATTGAAAATACATAAGTGAAAGGTCCAGGCATGGCCGAATGGCCAGCCCCCAAAACGTGATCACAGGATCAAAAATACAATCCAGGATCTTCCAAAGATTTCTAATACAATAGTAAAAAGTCTTATTTATACTAAACTAGTTACTAGGGTTTACAAAAGTAAGTAATTGATGCATAAATCCACTTCCGGGGGCCACTTGGTGTGTGCTTGGGCTGAGCTTGAATGTTACATGTGCAGAGGCTTCTTCTGGAGTTGAACGCCAGGTTGTAACGTGTTTCTGGCGTTCAACTCTGGTTCGTGACGTGTTTCTGGCGTTTAACTCCAAACTGCAGCGTAGAACTGGCGTTCAACGCCCTTTTACATCGTCTAAACTCGGCCAAAGTATGGACTATTATATATTTCTGGAAAGCCCTGGATGTCTAATTTCCAACGCAATTGGAAGCGCGCCATTTTGAGTTCTGTAGCTCCAGAAAATCCACTTTGAGTGCAAGGAGGTCAGAATCCAATAGCATCAGCAGTCCTTCTTCAACCTCTGAATCTGATTTTTGCTCAAGTCCCTCAATTTCAGCCAAAAAATACCTGAAATCACAGAAAAACACACAAACTCATAGTAAAGTCCAGAAATGTGAATTTAACATAAAAACTAATGAAAACATCCCTAAAAGTAACTAGATTCTACTAAAAATATACTAAAAACAATGCCAAAAAGCGTATAAATTATCCGCTCATCAGCCGGCGCAGCTCCGGTGGCGGTGGCGTTGGTGAAGCCTCCACTGATTTGGCGAAAAACTCAAACCTTAATATGAGATTTGAAGAAAATTCACAAAGAGAAGTAGTGCGAACATGAATCGGAGAAGAGAAGGAGACGAATCTTCTGTTAAGAATAACGGCGGCGCCGGTGCCGGCTCCGGTGGCGGTGGCGTTGGTAAAGTCTCACTGATTTGGGAGAAGAAAAATGCTCTGCTAGGGTTCCATTTTTCAGAAAGGAACAAAAAGAAGGTGAAACCTAATTAAATAATAGGGGTAATTTAGTCTTTTTCTTCTATTATACACATTCCATTCCCATTGGAATTAAAGATGACTAGGGGGTTGTGGGAATAAAATTGGTGGTAATTTAATTCCTTGGAATAAAACATACCCAAGAATAATTTTTTAAATCTTGAACTAAACATGGGAATAAGACATTCCCATCTCAAAATTTCTGGGAATATACTTGTATTCCCTCCAATCACACACACCCTAATATTCATATTCTTATACTCGAATCATAAGTTAATAATAATAAGGTAGTATAATTTAAGATGGAGTTATAATACATGTATATTTAGAAGGAATTAAGGCTGTGTTTGTTTCTGAGAACAGGACAAGACAAGATACTGAGAACAAGACATAAAAGATAGAGACACAAAATTTTGTATTCTTGTATCCTGTTTGGTGATAAACTAGAATAAATTATATATGAAAATATAATTTATTCATTTTTTTCATTCAAAAATTTTGAGATGAAAAATATAATAATTACAAAAAATTAACAAGAATAATAAAAGAAAAAATGAAAAATAAGTTGTGTCCCTTGTTAGTGTCTCTGTGTCTTTCCTGTCAGAATGGACACAAAATATACTAATTCAGTGTCCCTGGACACATTGTCTCTGTCCATGTCTCCTCTTCAAACATGATTTTGTATCTCTGTATTTCTGTCTCAGTGTCCTGTCTCTGTAAACAAACGCAACCTAATAAACGAGAAGTCTGAAAAGAGTAAAAGAAAATCGTGAGCACCAACACTCACGTATCAAAAGTATCACATTCGAATAAGCAGGGTAAAATAAAACTTAATGGAGAAATAGAGTAAAGACGGAATATATATAGCTATGTATAATAGCCATTAGTCACGACCCACGAAGTTTTGGTCGGCCAGGGTTACAACAGTAAAAATAGTTGATAACAATCCTATCTCTCCCAAAATACATCAATGCCTTTATAGACAAGTTTTCAAAAGAATATATATACATACATCATTAGAGTTTTCCAAAAGAAAGAGGGAGAGAAAAATCAAAACAAGATAAAAATACAAAATTTAAAATAACTTCACTGTCTTCCAGACGAACTCCAGCTCATTGTGGAGCACTAGGACCTGCATTTGAAAAACAATGGATATGTGGAATGAGAACTCCCGATCCATGGATTTTCAGTATGGTAAAAATGTCAAATAGATACAATATAAGGTAACAGGAACTCTCTATGCCATCTTAAACTCCCATACATCATTCGTTCCATTCTAGGTTCTCACTAATCCGTAATTAGGGGGAGAATTCTAATCTAATTCACTTTTATCAAAGTTCCACAATTATTTACCTCCATGTTTTCACAATTCACTAAACTCTAAACAGAACAACTCTCAACGTCAACCAACACCAGCATGAGGGACCTCTTAGTTATACAAACACAAGCAAGGCAATCAAGTAATTCACAAGTATTTCAATTAAAGCAATTAGCATATAATCTTGTAATGGGTACAAATAAACAAGCCATGACAAGTAGCAAACCCAAACAAGTCAAATAAATGCAAATGATGTATGCCTATCATATGGATGATGATATCATCTGTCGGTTATACAGGTGAACCCGACATATCCGGTAGCTAACCCTGGACAATCCCTGCTTGCGCGCATCTCTCAAGAGTAATTCACATCTCTTGGAGGATAAAATCTGGAAAGATCTAAGTGTCCGACTACATCTTATGATGGAGGGTCAACATCTGGGAGCAAGTAGAATCACTCTACTGCGGCAATTAAGTGTAATCACTCAACTGTACTTCCCAAGCAGGTATGTCTCAAATTAGAGTTAATTTCATTATTGACTTCTTTCTCAATTTCATTTCACTCCATTAATAATCATAATCATCCTCAGTCATTACCCTAGCTCGTTTTCCTTATTGTTCTCATCATATCTTGATCATACTCAATCATCATTCTCTCTCAATCTCATAATCATCATCATACCTCAATCAAAAATCAATTATCACTCATCATCATTCCTTATCATTATATTCATCCTCATCATACTTGACTTCACATTTAGTTCATCTTTCTTCAACTCACTATCTCAACTCATTCAGTCTCATTCCTAGCTCATCTACCCTGAATTTCACTGACTCTAGACTCATAACAGGATTTAGAGAGGTTTAGAATATTTGAAAATGGTTAAAAATACAAAAAATATATTTTCTGCAAAACTAGGTGGTTGTGCATACACATGCCTCATGCGAACGCATGAGTTCACTTTTGCACGTACGCATGGTACTCGTATGGTATGCGCACGAAACCTTTTAAATTCTGAAATGCCCATCATGCGTAGGAATGGGTCATGCATACGCATGACCTCAAAATTCTGCAACTTCTGCAGAATTCAGTTTTGAAACCAAATTTTCAAATGTTGATAACTTTTCCTACAAAATTCATTTTACAACTATTCTTAAACCATGGAAAAGATTATTGAATAAATTTTCACAAAAATCTAATATTTCATTGAATTTTCAACTCCGAGGATCGAGTTACGGCCCGCCAAAATTGGCCAAAAACTCGTTTTTACCAAAAAATAGAAAATTTTCATTTCCAAGAAGTTCACAATCCAAACCAAGCCAAAGCTATACCACATTCATCACTAAACAATCTCAACATAGATTCCTTCATTCTCTACTCCTCTAAGCATTCATCACATAACAAATTAACTTCCAGTTTATTAATCCATCTAAAAATTTTCATTCACAAATTCACTAAATCCTCATTATATCCACAACCAATTCAAACCACATTCTAGACCTCCTTAATAATACATCATCATTCTCAAATTATATCAAATTATTTATCATATAAATCGCCCATTTTCATCCAATTCTAAGCCGAATCATGTATTCCAAACCGATTTAATAAACAACTAAAAAATCCAACAACTTTTCACATATTCAATAAAAATTCAATAATTACTAATCCAAACATACTTCGCACCAAAATCACACATTCCAATCCATCACACTTACCCGAACTTACCTTTCACGGCTTTTGGCCCAAAATTTACGATCTCTGACCCAATATTCATTAACTCATCAACTCAATAATTCATCATTTCATCAATTCATAATTTCAATCATCAAGCTCCTAACACATTCTCACAACTCATAAACAACCAATCACCAAATCAAAATTAAAATCAACACTTCATCAATTACAACATTTTAATTCCATCCAATCACACAATTCAAACTTATTCCTAAGGGCATCTAGCCTTGGACTTCATGTCACATTACATGGTATTTAAATAAAACTTAAATTGTACCTTAATGGCGGCAGTTCCAAACCCTTGAGTCTTTTTACTGAAAATTACAACGTTCACCAAAACCTCGCTGCTTGATCCATAACTCAACCCCGCACCGACCAACACAACAATTTCGCTATTCACAACAAAAATCCACAATTTCTCAACCTAGGGTTCATAAGATTAGAAAATTAAAAGGGGATAAAGCTTTCTTACCTTAACTTGCTGAGATTGGTGATGGAACCCACCAATAGCTCATACTAAAGCGCCCCTAAATAACCAAAATTACAAGATTTCTTCAAAAACCAAACCAAAAACATAAAATTGGAAAGAATAGGAAACTAGGCATAGAATTTGAAATTTCTTACCACTTTATTCAGATAGAATCAAAGATCTTGACGAGTGTTTCTCATGGCCGCAAACGGCTCGTTAATCGAAGCTCCAGAGAGAAAATTATGGAGGATTGAAGTTTGTGGAGTTAGGGTTTGTGTTCTTCACCTCACTCTCTTCTCATTTTAGCGTGACTTTCACAAATGAGGGGGTGATGATGCTGAATTACCAAGTAAATGAAGGTTATATATGTGGGATTGATCCCACTTGGATCGGTTCACTCGTTTTAGCCCGTTGGCTCAATTTTGGGACAAAACCTTTAAGATTGGTATTTTAATTCGTATTCTAATTATTTCTACTTCCCAAATTATAAATTTTAGCTTCTTAATCTTCTTCACTTATAATTAATTGTCTCACTCACAGTGCTGGATAGACTTAAGCCGGTATTGCTGGCTAAAATACTAGTACGCGTTTTTATGCATTTTTTCCAATCGAAAAAGTTCTCCGAATCCAAATATTATTGTTAAAATTTCAAAATTCTAAGCTTTAATTTCCGATCCCATCTCAGCACATTTTAATTATTTTAATTTAATAAGTAATTATCTAATTAATTCTTTTATAATTTTTCCGGGTCTTACAAAGCTCGAGTTGAAGCTTTCTTGCCGAGGCCACAACGTCTGCTGGAGGACGACACAGATGTTCAAAAATCCAAGAATTTCTCTCCTTCTAGATCTGCCAGAGAAGAATTGCAACAAGTTGGGCGATGGATTTTGCATCGTGACTAAGTTGGATGGCCGACAACACCGCGAGACACCACTGACTAAAATCCTCCATTTCCACTCTAGGTAAGTACCTAGCTAGGCCAGATTATTTCCATGTCTCTCTAGCTTCCTTGCAATTAACCATGTAGTAAATTTGGGTTTTTGGTTCTGATTGACAACAGGGGCAGGTTCCATCTGTTGAAGAAAACCGGGAAGGCATGAGATGGAGTACATGAAGTCGTTCATGGCAAGTCTTCCACAGGAAAATCTTGGATTTATGGGAAATTTTTAGTTTCTACAAAGATATCCAAATGTCTTTTCTTTTCATAATAGGGGGGCAAATGTTAATTGGTTCATGAAGGAAACCATAAGCAACTTGGTAGCCCAAAACAACATTGTATTTTCCTGATATGTGAAAAATTCATTTTAATTTATCGAAATCTTCTCTAACTTCAATTGATAGAATTCGATCACTAATGTGTTGAGGAAATATTTGCTGGATTAAAGTTTGATTCCATTGTTTGTTTTCAGAGAGAAGATCTTTGACTCGAAGGATATTATTGGGTTGAAGCATCGCCGAAAGAGGGATTGTAAACGGGTACTCCTTAGGAAGCCGTGGGTCACTCAAAATTCTGATGTCAGAGCCTGTTCCCACACTCCACAACAATCTCTTCTCCACTACTTTGCGGCCCTATAAGATACTGCGTCAGTCCCACGAAGGTGTATTCCAATTTCTGCCTTTAAAATATCACAGTATCTATGGTATTTTCCTTTTAAAATTCTAGAGAGAATAGAATTTGGTTGAGATGCTATTTTGTAAAACTGTTTTCCAAGTAAAACGAGATTTTGAGCCCTTATGTCTTTAATTTCCAGACCTCCTTCCTTCTTTGGTCTACTCATAATGTTCCAACTAATCCATACCATTCTTCTTTCCAAGCCTCTTTGAACCCACCAAAATTGCGATAAAATACTATGAATTTCTAATATTAAAGAATCTGGGAGCTTGAAGCATGACAATGTGTGTATATGAACCGCTTCTCCAAGCAAAACTCGTCGACCCGCTGCTGAAAGCAAGTTACATTTCCATCCCATAACATTTTTCCTGACCTTTTCTTTAATGCACTGAACGTGGCTTTCTTTAATTTATTAACAAGTGACCGAAGGCCAAGATATTTATCTTTCACTCCAATACGATTAATATTAAGATCAGTGGCTAATGGAGACCAGCGTTGTTGGGGAGTATTATAGCTGAAAAAAATAGCAGATTTATTCAGATTAACCCGTTGACCACTGAAACTTTCGCAATTAACTAGTAACTCCAGAATATTCTCACAACAAGCATTAGTGGCTTTGCAAAACAAAATAGAGTCATTTGCAAAAAGAAGGTGGTTCACTCTAGGGCATTTTCTAGTGACTTGGACTCCTTAAATTGAACCGTTTTGTTCTGCCTTGTGTAATAGAAAGGAAAGTCCTTTTGCATAAAATAAAAAAAGGTATGAGGATAGAGGATCACCTTGCTGAACGCCTCTATTTGGCCTAAAAAAGCCATGGGGTTGTCCTTCCATAACGACAGAATAAAAAATGATAGTCACCAATTCACATATCCAACCAATTAAGATGTCATTAAAGCCAAGTTTTTTCAACATAAACTACAAAAAGTGCCAGTCAACTCTATCATAAGCTTTACTCATGTCTTGCTTAATTGCCATTTCAGCTTCTAAACCTTGGCATTTATTTTTAAGATAATGCATATATTTATGAGTAATGAGAATATTAGGGGGTGGCAATGGGTAGGGTAGGGTAGGGTTTGGATCCAACCCTAACCCTACCCTTGGGTTGAGATTTTTATATAAATTTAACCCTACCCTACCCACGGGTTGAGAATATCCCAACCCTAACCCTACCCGCTCTTAACCTGCGAGTACCCGACCCTACCCGTGGGTTACAAAAAATATACAACATCATTATATAACTTGATGATAATTTAAAATAGAACTGATTTTTATGTAAAAAAAATATTAAATTATCAATTAATGATTTTCTTTTAGTGGTTAAGGATCTTTTGCATTTAGTGAGAGGTCTTTGATTCAATATCCACTTAAAACATATTTTTATATAAGTATATAACATAAACATATATAGAGTGCGGGTTGGTCGGGTAGGGTTGAGGTTCAACCCGCACCCTACCCGACCCGCACGAGAACCCTACCCGCTGCGGATCGGGTTGGCAACCCTACCCGATCGGGTGGGGTCGGGTTGGGTACCCGCAGGTAGGTATATATTGCCACCCCTAGAGAATATTGTCAGATATCAGCCGACGTTTGATAAATGCGCTCTGGTTAAGACTCACTAACTTATTCATTATGCCTTGTAGCCTATGAACAAGAACTTTTGACACGATTTTGTAGACGACAGTAGATAAGCTAATAGGTCTCACCTGAGTCATATTAGAGGCATCCGAGATCTTCCGAATAAGGCAAATGCATGTGTGGTTGAAGCTTTTGAGAATTATTCCTCCTGCAAAGATACTACGAACTGCACGAAACAAATGCCCACTCAGAATATCCCAATAATTTTGAAAAAATTTGGCGGTCATCCCATCATCTCTAGGGGCACTCTGAGGGTGCACACTGAAGGTAGCACTTTTGATTTTCTCCATAATTATTAGTCTTCATAACCTTCGACTCATGGAAGATATAACCTTAGGTTCGAAATCAATGAAGAAAGGCTCTAGATTCGCTAGGCATGATGATGAAAAAATATCTGAAGGTTCTTGATGGCCTAGAGAAGAGGGTTGAATCTATGGCCTCTTTAAAACTTGATTAATAAAGCTTCAAATCAAATCTTTTATCTTAGCTTCTGTTTGGTCTATGTATACAATTATGCAGGAGACAATTTCGTTTTGTCTCATAAATCGTGAAAAACAGAATCAGAGCAGAGAGGAAGAAGATGACACAGCCATGTATCCTTGTTCAGTTGCCAAGTATAATGCAACCTATATCGATTCTCCACCAAAACGTTGGTGGAATTTCATTATCTTTCCAAGTATTACATACACCAAGTCCCTAGGACTCAACATAATCGTATTTGAGACACTCAAGCTTCAACATAAACTTGACTTGGCTATGTAACTACTTAGACTCAACACACTAAGTGCTCACCCAACTTAGCAAGGGATACCTCTCAGGTACATTACACAAAACAGAAATGCAATAAAAAAGAATCTGAAATCACTCTAGGCTTTTCTCTCAAGTGTTTCTCTCAGCCTTTTCTCTCAGTGGCTTTTATCAATATCTCTCTCTTTTGCCTTTTACCACATAATGAATACAAAGAAAGATATAACATTGAAATAGAAATACAAACAGTAAACCATGAAGGAGATGATGATTTACAGCCTCGGCTCTATGCACTGAACCCAACTTCTAGACTCAAAACATTGTTCTTTATCTTAGCGGAGTGCTCCCTTTAGTGTAGGTGCAATGCTTCTAAGACTTCAAACTCTATTGTGAGGTTTCATTCTTCTCTCCAATTCGAGTTCTCTTTCCTTAGGTTTTTCAAATAAAAAGCATTTTTCTTTTTATATCTTGTTTAAGCCACGGCTAGGGTTTTCTTCAAAAAATTTAACGTCTTGATCCTTGGGCTAGCCCAAATATTCTCTTCTATTTCTTCAATCAACCCCAAAAATTAGAGGTTTGGAATCAGGGCTCAACTCTGTAGCAGACACAGCAGCACCATGATTTACCTTTTTCAATGGGCTTAGCAAAATCCAAACTCTTAGATTTGTCCTTTGCCTTCAAGAAACACTTTCAACCATTGACTCACAGTAGAGAAACTTTACTACCACTTTCTTCATTTTGCCCGAAATGGTGGTGCAGGAGGAAGGAGAAAATGTGAAGTAATTAACTTGCATATTAAAGGAAACTAATTACCTTTAACTTCTCTAAACTTGGCTTAGCTTGCTTTTGATTCACTTGATTTGACATTAGCTTCCTTGATTAGCTTTTCTTTTCTTCTTCTTTAGGGTTTGAACACAAAAGTGAAGCGCTCTCTCTTTTGATCTTTATCTAAAATGAACTTGTCTAAAGCTTAGGGTTGCTTTCCTTTTGCTTGGAAGATAATGGGTTGGGCTAGTGATTCATTTTCATACAGCTACTTTGGTTCATTTGGTTTCAAATGTTTGGGCTGTAACAATAATAATTTGGGCCTGCATACCTAACCAGCATCATCAAACCCACTTGGGTTATTAACCCAAATCAACATGTTTGTGATCATCAATGTGTTATTTTTTTTTAACTCAACAATCTCCCTCTTGATGACAAACATAATATTCAAGGTAATAATCAAAGGATTTAACATAGATAAGTTTCAGAAGCTTTCCTTTCATGATACTATGTATTTTTATGTGCTCCCCTTTTCTTTCACAAGGGTTGCTCCCCCTTAATGTGTGCTCATCTACTATTTTCTGTTCAATATACACACAAAGAACACAACTATACATGACAAGCAAATGTTGCATAGAATTATCTTGTATGACAATATTGTCAGCACCTCAATTATTAAATCAGTAGCATAACCAAAATAATTCATCATGCATCATGCATTTTCTTTTCACAAACTCAATTAAACATCACCTAGATATAAAGCATTAAAACTAACCACCAAATCATTAACACTAACTAAATTAACAAGTTTCAACAATTAAATTCATCACACTCATCAAAATTACTCAAAGCTAAACCATAACTCCCCCTTTTGTCATCAAGGGAAGAATCAGTGTCAAGAATTAGGCCTGCATAGAAGACATTAGTCCTTAAAATCCACTTAAACTGAATTAAAGTAAGTGCAAATAAAACAGTCTTTAAGTCTTATAGTAATTCTTAAAATAAGGCAGTGTCTAAAACTAAATTGTTTCATGAAACAAAGAGCAATAAAATAGAAATCTTCAGCAAGAGATATTCCTAGGCATCCGAGCCATCCTCTTCAGAGTCCAGTGGTTCTTCTTGATCCGTTGGCCATGGTGTCATCCTCATGTATATTGTCCACATATTTCAGGAGAACAACCACTCTATCTCTTGATTTTCTCAAGGCATTTTCATTCCTTACCACAAGATTTTTTTTTTTTGGCTTGTGGAAATGAGATGGTTGGATAAGTTCACAAACTCTTGCAAGACATCTTTAACAACTCCATACAGGAGTGATTTGTGACCAGTTGAGACAGATGTTTCAGAAGTTGAATAAAGAGGAATGTCATCAAGTTCATCTTCATCATCATCAATGACAAGCTTTTCAGTTCTTGTAGGTCTTTTCTTTTGCTATTTCACTGCACCACCCCCCTTTTAGATAAGAGTGTCTATTTTCAAAAGTCTCAGTGGTTAGGTCAACATTAAATAATTCAAAAATACAAGTTAACAACATGCCGTAAGGAAGAGACGCATTCCCGTCGCTCCTTATGCAATCATGCATATGCCTCATCATTAAATAAGCAAACAAAATCTCAGTTTTCGTAATGATAGCATATAAAACTAATGTATCACAAAATGAAACTGTTTGATAAGAACCGCTTTGGGGTAGAATGATATGGTTCACAATGCAGTGGAGTTGAGCATGTAGAGGGCCGAAAGCCTTATGATTCAGAGTGAAACCATCAATCAGAGAAATATTTTCACAAACATAAGACAAAGCATCTTGATATGACAAACACAAACCTTCATCCCATTTACCCGAGGTATAAACACATACACCCACATCTGTATATCCAAGGGCATCACTTAAGGTTTCACTATTCAAGTTCAACTCACGCCCTTTCACATAGGAATGAATGTTGTCCTCATGATAAGTCATATTTGCATAAAACTCACGAACAAGATCAAGATACACAAACTTTTTAATTTTGAAAAGATGGTTACAATCAAGAAACTCTAAATTTTCTACAAAAACAAAACCTTTCTTTTTCAAAGTGAGCAAATCAGCCAAAAAGGTAGGGCACAAAGGGCGGTGAGTAACAACACCTCTGTAAAATTCATAGTTCATAGTAGAAGAGAAACGAAGAGTGTTGTAATGAGAGTGAGAATTCATGATGTGAGATTCTTTAGCAAAAGGGTCTATATTTTGGGGGTTCCTTCACTGAACGAAGAGGGATATATGGTTTACCTCATTGAGGGTGTTAAGAAGCAGATCTTGGCTTTGGCCTTGAAGGTTCAGGAGGGGCTTCTTCAGTGGCTGGACACTTCCCCTTCAAAGAACTAGGGCGAGATGGTGCACTTGATGGAGCCACTGCCTAAGACGAAGATGGATACCTTGGAGTAATCTTCATGGGTGCCATGGGTTCGGTGCGAGGAGGAGAAAGAGAAGGTGTGGGTGAAGGAGTGAAGGTGGGATCGCGAGAGTGAGATAATGCTTGAGACTTTTCAGGAATTCTTGGAAGTTGCTGAGTGTGGGTGCCTCTTCATGTAGCGGTTTTCTTCTTCATTATTGTGGCACAATAATTTTGCAGTTTTCAAAACAAATGAAGGTAGTGAAAAACTGAAGAGGCATGCAAAGGAATATGAATGGGTTTGATTTGGTAACTACTACACGTTAATGGTTTCTTGAAAACATGCCTGATCAGAGCCTTTGACACCTTTTGAAATGACATGACCTAATGTTGAAAAAGTTTTTATTTAAAAAAATTGTAAAAAAATGACTTTCATAAAAGACAAAGAAAAGGAATTTGAAATAAAATTAATATATGACAAAACCAATGAGGCCCACATTCATATAAGTTAACTCTTGTTGGACCCAAAAGAGGTTGTGTTTAAGGAAACACAAAGGACCACATGAAATCTGAAGAGAATGGTTGGCCCACATGAATCTAAACTTAGAATAAACACCAGATACCACATTCTTTGATGATGGCTCTTCATTTTTCTAGAATTGTCTCATCCTAACCTGAGAAATAAAAACTTTAAACAAGGCATCAACAACATTTAAAACAAAGAATCATAACTAAGAATGCCGAAACTAGTTCTTAACTTATGAATTTAGTGAAAATATCAGCTAATTGTTCCTCTGATTTAACAAATTGAATGTTAATATTGCCCTTTTGAACATGTTCCCTTATTGAGTGAAATCTCACTTCAATGTGTTTTGTTCTAGAGCGAAAAACTGGATTTTTAGAAATATTTATGGCACTCATATTATCACACAACAAGGAAATATCATCAGCATTCAATTTATAGTCAGCAAGCTGAGTTTTTAACCACCACAATTGTGAGCAACAAGAAGAAGTAGCGATGTATTCGGCTTCAGTAGTGGAAAGTGCCACTGTAGATTGCTTCTTGCTTGACTAAACATTCAAGGATTTGCCTAAAAAATAGCATATATCCGACGTGCTCCTTCTATCAACTCTATCACTGGAAAAATCTGCATCATAATAACCCACTACAGAAAATTCATCAAACATAGGATACCATAAACCAAAGTTAGATGTTCCATGTACATATCTAATGATTCTCTTTGTAAATCCTGAGTAATTAGTAAATAATTAATCAATAAATTAATTATTATTTAAAGAAACTAAAAAAATTAAATTTTATAGTTTAATGAGGTAGAAATAATTAAAATATGAATTTTAACACTAATTTTAAAGAATTTTGCCAAAGATTGAATCGAACGAGCCAAACTTGTTGGACCGAACCCAAATCGAGCCCAAGGCCCAACCCATTCACACTCTTATAAGTGGCTTCAGCCACTTATCCCTCAAGGAAAGGGGATTCACGTTCTTGAGTGAAGAACGATGCCGAAATCCCTAACCCTCACCACCAAAATTTCAATCGTCCATAACTTTCAATCCGGAGATCCGATTGACAAGCCGTTAGCGGTTATGCGTTCATCTCAAAATTCTCTACAAAATTTACTGAACAATTTGGTAAGAATATAGTGATTTCTAACTCAGCCACTCTTCCCTAGTTTTGAAATTTAAGGTTTTGATTTTGAAAGATTATGTGATTTTGATGTCCTAGGATCGAATTAGCTCGTGGATAGTATTGGACTTTGTCTATTTGACTCATGGGTAATGGTAAAAAAACCCTAACCCTTGTGAATTGGTAATTTAGTGAGTTCAATGTTGATTATTGTGATATTATATGAATTAGATCATGTATCTTGTTGAATTGAAGTTAAATTGGTGGATATTGGAAGCTTGGAATTGAATCCTGGGAGCTGGAAATTCAATTGGTGAGGAGTTGGAGCTTGGAGCTTGAGGAACAGTGGATAATTGAGGTGTTCCGGGCTTGGGGAAGAATCAGCCAAGGTATGATTTTGGTTTCTCGTAGTTAATGTTTAATGTCACGTGAAAACTTAGGCTAAAAGACCTTACGATAGGAATGAACTGAATAAATTATTGATGGATTGTTTAAATGGTATATGATGTGTGATTCAATTTTATGAACGGTTTGTTATTGGAGTTGGTTAGTTTTTAGAAAAGATTTAATATTAAAAATTAGTTTGATATTGAAATAATTTGATAATAGAAATGATTTGAATGACCATAGGTTCTTGGTTTGGTGGTTGGGACCTTTGAAGGGTGGCAAAAGTCCAAGTTTTAGAGGAGATGCTGCCAAAATTTTTATGAAAATAGGAGGCTTCGCTTGAAGTGGTTATTTAGAAAGATTTGATTTTTAAGGATTTTATAATTTGATTTTGACTTATTAAGAAAAGGATTACGTTTTGAGTTTGAATTAATTAGAAAAAAATAAATTATGTTTGAGTTGGGATTTTTGATGGACAAAATGAGAGGTATGATGATTATGATTGAATTTGAATGAATGTGAATGATAATAATGAATTCGAGAATGAATATAAAAATAAATTGAATTTGATTAAGAGTTGAGACCCCAGGTAAGAGGCAGTGGCATTGTCCACTTGCTCCGGGAAAGAGATGAGAAAGAAGAATGATGAGAGTTGAGTTTGATTATGAAGTGCTGAATGTTGAGATTATATGAATGAACTTGATTTGAAATAGTTTTGTGGGGATTTTAGTTATTTACCGCCCACCAAATTTTAAAGAAAATTATTTTGTCAGGATCGTGGTTATTTACAGCCCACTAGATTTGATAAGAAATTGTTTTGAGATTTGAAAACGTCTATGGGGATCGAGGTGGTTTACCCCCCGCAAATGGTGGGGATCGACGTGGTTTACCACTCACCAGGTGAGGATAGTTGTACTGTATTTCTCACCAATTTTCAATAGGACAATGTCTGGATTAGCTACCGGACATGTCGGGTTGGCTATATAACTGACAGATGAGACTCATTGGCCATACGAAAGGCATTCATCGCATATGTATGTTTTATTTGATCGTGGATTAATTGGGCTTGCCTATGTGATTATTATACTTACCTACTATATTTGCTACCTGATGTATCTGTATCCTACTTGTGTTTGCTTTGTCTGTATTGCTTATCTGTGCACCGGAGTTTCGGAGGGCTGGAGGAAGCAGAAAGTGAAGGGTTAAATTAGAAATTGATTCAGGACTTGAGAACCTTAGACAATTACCTACTTTCTAGTTTAGTTTATTTTCCTTAAGTTTAATTCTGAGAATCGGAGTTCTAGGAATGCCTCTAGCTTTCCCAGAACCTTTTATATTAACTATGTGAACACCTTTACCATACTGAGAATCTCCGGTTCTCATTCCATACTTATTGTTGCTTTTCAGATGCAGGTTAGGAGGTACCTCACTAAGCGTTCTGGAGACTCTGTGGAAGCGAAGAACTCTGGGGACTTAGGGTTGTATTTTATTTATGTTTATATATGTATATAGATTCTTCCTATTGTATTTTATGTTTGTCCCTCTTAGAGGTTGACTTGGAGAAACAGGTTGTCAGTTTTACGAGTCTGGGATATTTTGGGTTATATGTATGTTTTTATATATACCCTGGATGGCCTCTACTTTGCTGGTCGAGTTCGGAGCTTGATATTTGTATTTTGGAATTCTAATCTATGTTTATAGTCTTTTAGCCTTCCTTTCAATCTTGCTTATCCATCTACGCTGATCTTTCATGAGCGACACGATTTCTATTTTGATTTTGCTTAACTTTTTTTTCAAGGCTCCTAGTTATAACTTCTCTCAACTATATCTATGTACATATTTTATTTTTAGAGGTTGTAGTAGCTCACCACCCCTGATTTACGTCCTAGGTGTAAAGCTCTGTGTGATAGGGTGTTACATTATAGTATCAGAGCAGTTTGTTCCTATAGAGCCTGAGGGACATACTGACTATGCTTCTGAGCATACTCTAGCTGTGTGTAAATGCTATTTAGGATGTCTGCTTGACATATATAGCATAGATGTTCATGAGCATACTTTTGGAGAATTGAAACACTAGACTTGAAATATTAATACTGATCACCATAATATCAATTGTTCAGTGTAGACAAGATCTAAACGGCGTCTCATGGACACGAACGAGGTTATACGGTTGATTTTAAACTGCTCTAGAGAATATAGTTGCTGCTGTGCGAGCTACTACTAAAAATATGTAGCAAACAAACTAGGAACGATGAAGGAGGCAGTAATAGACTTGGTGGTGGAGACAACCAAGGAATTTGAACTCGTGCAGCTAAAGTAAAGGTCAATGGCTTTTAGTTAGAAAGGTAAAAAGGTTCAAGGAGATGTTTTGGTGGAAGCGAGTGAAGATTTGAGTTCATAGTGATTTATAATCAGAGTGGCGCTGTGGAAGCACGGTGATTTTGATGGCTCTAGGGTAGTAGTGACGAGAGAAAGGAGACTTTGACTATGGGATGGTTTTGAGGATTGATGTAGGATCAAGGAATGAAAAGTGTGAGTGCATAGTTTAGGTTATAATGGATTGACCCAGATTAAGAGATTGAGGAATTGGTTGGTGTTTGACATAGTCGAGAAGGAATTGATGTTTAAGAACTCTTGAAGGGTAAGGAAGTTTGTAGTCATTGAAAAAGAGATAGACGAAGCTAAGAGTGAAACAAATGGATATGACTTAGGTGTGAATTGGGAATAGGGTGTTAAATTGGTGTTGGAGAATTGCAAGATGAATGGTAAGAGGTCGGTTGAATCTTAGGGAGCGTATATGAAGATTTGAGCGTAAATTTTTTAGGGTGAACATTTTTGTTAGGGGGGTAGGAAACCCCAAGTAATTAGTAAATAATTAACTAATAAATTAATTATTATTTAAAAAATATTAGAAAATTAAATTTTATAGTTTAATAAGGTAGAAATAAGTAAAATACAAAATTTAACACTAATTTTAAAGAATTTGGCCCAAGATTGGGCCAAATAGGCCGAACCGGTTAGACCGAACCCAAATCGGGCCCAAGACCCAACCCATTCGCACTATTATAATTGGCTTCAGTCACTTCTCCCTCAAGGAAAGGGGATTCACGTTCTTGAGTGAAGAATGACGCCGAAATCCCTAACCCTCACCACCAAAATTTCAATTGTCCATAGCTTTCAATTTGGAGCTCCGATTAACAAGCTATTAGTGGCTACGCGTTTGTCTCAAAAATTTTTACAAAACCCACTGAACAATTTGGTAAGAATCTAGTGATTTCTCACTCATCCACTCTTCCCTAATTTCAAAATTTAAGGTTTTAATGTTGAGAGATTATGTGGTTTTGATGTTCTAAGGTCGAATTAGCTCGTGGAAAGTATTGGACTTTGTCCATTTGAATCGTGGATAATGGTAAGGAAATCCTAACCCGTGTGAATTGGAGATTTAGTGAGTTCAATGTTGATTATTGTGATATTGTATGAATTAGATCGTGTATCTTGTTGAATTTAAGTTAAATTGGCGGATATTGGAAGCTTGGAATTGAATCCTGGGAGATGAAAATTCAATTGGTGAGGAGTTGGAGCTTTGGAGCTGGAGGAACAGTGGATAATTGAGGTGTTCCGGGCTTAGGGAGGAATTGACCAAGGTATGATTTTGGTTTCTCGTAGTTAATGCTTAATGTCACGTGAAAATATAGGCTAGAAGACCTTAAGATAGGAATGAATTGAATGAATTATTGATGGATTGTTTAAATGGTATATGATGTGTGATTTGATTTTATGAACGGTTTGTTATTGGAGTTGGTTGGTTTTTAGAAAAGACTTAATATTAAAAATTAGTTTGATTTTGAAATAATTTGATACTAAGAATGATTTGAATGACTGAGAGGTATTTGGTTTGGTGGTTTGGACGCTTGAGGGGTGGAAAAAGTCCAAGTTTTAGAAGAGATGCTGCCGAAATTTTTATGAAAATAGGTGGCTTCGTTTGAAGTGGTTATTTAGATTTGGATTTTTAAGTATTATATAATTTGATTTTGAATTATTTAGAAAAGGATTACGTTTTGAGTTTGAATTAATTAGAAAAAAATGAATTATGTTTGAGTTGGGATTTTTTATGGACGGAATGAGAGGTATGATTATTATGATTGAATTTGAAAGAATGTGAATGAATTTGAGAATGAATATAAAAATAAAATTGAATTTGATTAAGAGTTAAAACCCCGGGTAAGAAGCAGTGGCATTATCCACTTGCTCCGGAAAAGAGATGAGAAAGAAGAATAATTAGAGTTGAGTTTGATTATGAAATGCTGAATGCTGAGATTATATGAATGAACTTGATTTGAAATTGTTTTGTGAGGATCGTGGTTATTTACCGCCACCAGATTTGGTAAGAAATTGTTTTGTGGGGATTGTGGTTATTTATCGCCCACGTGTGTGCTATTTTTCAATTGAAAACATCTGTGGGGATCGAGGTGGTTTACCACTCACCAAGTGAAGATTGTGGTACAATACCACTCACCAGTTTTCAAGAGGACGATGTCTGGGTTAGCTACCAGAAATGTCGGGTTGGCTATATAACCGACAGATGAAACTCATCGGCCATAAGGCAGGCATACATGATATGCATATGTGTGTTTTGTTTGATCGTGCATTAATTGGGCTTGCCTATGTGATTATTATACGTACATTTTATATTTGCTACCTGCTGTATCTGTATCCTATGTTTTTACTTTTTTCTGTATTGCTTGTCTGTGCACCGATGTTTCGAAGGGCTAGAGGAAGTAGAAAGTGAAGGGTTAAGTTAGAAATTGATTCAGGACTTGAGAACCTTAGAAAATTACCTACTTTCTGGTTTAGTTTATTTTCCTTAAGTTTAATTCTGAGAATTGGAGATCTAGGAATTCCTCTAGCTTTCCCGAGACCTTTTATATTAACTATGTGGACCCCTTTACCATGCTGAGAACCTTCGGTTCTCATTCCATACATATTGTTGTTTTTCAGATGTAGGTCAGGAGGTACCTCACTGAGCGTTCTGGAGACTTTGTGGAAGCGAAGAACTCTGGGGACTTAGGGTTGTATTTTATTTATGTTTATATATGTATATATTCTCCATCTTGTATTTTATGCTTGTCCCTCTTAGAGATTGACTTGGAGAAACAGGTTGTCAGTTTTACGAGTTTGGGATATTTTGGGTTATATGTATGTTTATATATATACCCTGACTGGCCTCTGCTTCGCAGGTCGAGTTCGGAGCTTGATATTTGTATTTTGGAGTTCTAATCTATGTTTATAGTCTTTTAGCCTTCCTTTTGATCTTGCTTATTTGTCTACGCTTATCTTTCGTGAGCGACACGATTTTTTTTTCGATTTTACTTAACTTCTTTTTCAAGGCTCCTAGTTATAACTTCTTTCAACTATATCTATGTACATATTTTATTTTTAGAGGTCGTAATGCCTCACCATCCCTGATTTACATCCTAGGCATAAAGCTCTAAGTGGTGGATTGTTACATTATGCTATCAGAGCAATTCGTATTTGTAGAGCCTGAGGGACATACTGACTATGCTTCTGAGCATACTCTGGCTGTGTGTATATGCTATTTAGGATGTCTGTTTGACATATATAGTATAGATGTTCATGAGCATACTTTTGGAGAATTGAAGCACTAGACTTGAGATATTAATACTGATCACCTTAATATCAATTATTCAGTGTAGACAAGACCCAAAGGGTGTCTCATGGATGCGAGCGAGGTTATACGGTTGATTTTAAAGCTGCTCTAGAGAATATGGTTGCTGCTGTGCGAGCTACTGCTAAAGGGATGGAGCGAACAAACTAAGAACGATGATCGAGGCAGTAATAGACTTGGTAGTGGAGACAACCAAGGAATTTGAACTTGTGCAGCTAGAGTAAAGGTCAATGGCTTTTAGTTAGAAAGATAAAAAAAATTCAAGGAGATGTTTTGGTGGAAGCAAGTGAAGATTTGAGTTCATAGTGGTTTATAATTAGAGTGGCATGGCAGAAGCACGTTGATTTTGATGGCTCTAGGGTAGTAGTGACGAGAGAAAGGAGACTTGGGATATGGGATGGTTTTGAGGACTGACATAGGATCGAGAAATGGAAAGTGTGAGTGCATAGTTTAGGTTATAATGGATTGTCCCAGATTAAGAGATTGAGGAATTGGTTGGTGTTTGACATAGTCGAGAAGGAATTGATGTTTAAGAACTCTTGAAGGGAAAGGAAGTTTGTAGTCATTGAAAAAGAGATAGACGAATCTAAGAGTGAAACTAATGGGTATGACTTAGTCTTGAATTGGGAATAGGGTATTAAATTGATGTTGGAGAATGGCAAGATGAATGGTAAGAGGTCGATTGAATCTGAGGGAGTGTATATGAAGATTTGAGAGCGAATTTTCGAGGGCAAAAATTTTTGTTAGGGGAGTAGGAAACCCGAGTAATTAGTAAATAATTAACGAATAAATTAATTTTTATTTAAAAAAATTTGAAAATTAAATTTTATAGTTTAATGAGGTAAAAATAATTAAAATATGAATTTTAACACTAGTTTTAAAGAATTTGGATCAAGATTGGGCCAAATGGGCCGAACCGATTGGACCGAATCCAAATCGGACCCAAGACCCAACCCATTCACACTCTTATAAGTGGCTTCAGTCACTTCTCCCTCAAGGAACGGGTATTCATGTTCTTGAGTGAAGAACGTCGCCGAAATCCCTAACCCTCACCACCGAAATTTCAATCGTCCATAACTTTTAATTTGGAGCTCCGATTGACGAGCCGTCGCGACCACGCATTCGTCTCAAAATTTTCTACAAATTCCACTGAACAATTTAGTAAGAATATAGTGATTTTTCACTCAGCCACTCTTCCTTAATTTCAAAATTTAAGGTTTTAATTTTGAGAGATTATGTGATTTTGATGTTCTAGGGTCGAATTAGCTCGTGGATAGTGTTAGGCTTTGTCCATTTGAATCGTGGGTAATGGCAAGAAAATCCCAACCCTTGTGAATTTGTGATTTAGTTAGTTCAATGTTGATTATTGTGATATTGTATGAATTAGATCGTGTATCTTGTTGAATTTAAGTTAAATTGGTGGATATTGGAAGCATGGAATTGAATCCTGGGAGATGGAAATTCAATTGGTGAGGAGTTGGAGCTTTGGAGCTGGAGGAACGGTGGATAATTGAGGTGTCTGGGCATAGGGAGGAATCGGCCAAGGTATGATTTTGGTTTCTCGTAGTTAATACTTAATGTCACGTGAAAATATAGGCTAGAAGACCTTAAGAGAGGAATGAATTGAATGAATTATTAATGGATTGTTTAAATGGTATATGATGTGTGATTCGATTTTATGAACAGTTTGTTATTAGAGTTGGTTAGTTTTTAGAAAAGATTTAATATTAAAAATTAGTTTAATTTTGAAGTAATTTGATAATAGGAATGCTTTGAATGACTGAGAGGTGTTTGGTTTGGTGGTTTAGACCCTTGAGGGATGGCAAAAGTCCAAGTTTTAGAGATGCTGCCAAAATTTTTATGAAAATATGAGGCTTTATTTGAAGTGGTTATTTAGAAAAATTTGGATTTTTAAGGATTATATAATTTGATTTTGAGTTATTAAGAAAAGGATTACGTTTTGAGTTTGAATTAATTAGAAAAAAATGAATTATGTTTGAGTTAAGATTTTTGATGGACGGAATGAGAGGTATGATGATTATGATTGAATTTGAAAGAATGTGAATGAATTTGAGAATGAATATAAAAATAAAATTGAATTTGATTAAGAGTTGAGACCCGGGTAAGAAGCAGTAGCCTTATCCACTTGCTCCGGGAAAGAAATGAGAAAGAAGAATAATGAGAGTTGAGTTTGATTATGAAGTACTGAATGCTGAGATTATATGAATGAACTTGATTTGAAATTGTTTTGCGGGAATCGTGGTTATTTACCGCCCACGTCTGTGTTGTTTTCCAATTGAAAACATCTATGGGGATCGAGGTGGTTTACCGCTTGCAGATGGTGGGGATCGAGGTGGTTTATTGCTCACTAGGTGAGGATTTTGGTACTGTACCACTCACCAGTTTTCAAGAGAACAATGTCCAGGTTAGCTACCAGACATGTCGAGTAGGCTATATAACCGACAAATGAGACTCATCGGCCATAGGGTAGGCATACATCATATACATATGTGTGTTTTATTTGATCATGCATTAATTGGGCTTGCCTATGTGATTATTATACTTACCTGCTATATTTGCTACCTGTTGTATCTGTATCCTACTTGTTGTATGCTTTGTTTGTATTGCTTATCTGTGCACCGGTGTTTCAGAGGACTGGAGGAAGCAGAAAGTGAAGGGTTAAGTTAAAAATTGATTCAAGACTTGAGAACCTTATACTGTTACCTACTTTCTGGTTTAGTTTATTTTCCTTAAGTTTAATTTTGAGAATCGGAGTTCTAGGAATGCCTCTGGCTTTCTCGGGACCTTTTATATTAACTATGTGGCCATCTTTACCATGCTGAGAACCTCTGGTTCTCATTCCATACATATTGTTGCTTTTCAGGTGCAGGTCAGGAGGTACCTCACTGAGCATTCTAGAGACTCTGTGGAAGTGAAGAACTCTGGGGACTTAGGGTTGTATTTTATTTATGTTTATATATGTATATAGATTCTCCATCTTGTATTTTATGCTTGTCCTCTTAGAGGTTGACTTGGAGAAACAGGTTGTCAGTTTTACGAGTCTGGAATATATATATATATATATATACTCTAGTTGGCCTCTGCTTTGTAGGTCGAGTTCGGAGCTTGATATTTTTATTTTGGAATTCTAATCTATGTTTATAGTCTTTTAGCCTTCCTTTCGATCTTGCTTATCCGTCTATGCTTATCTTTCGTAAGCGACACGATTTTTGTTTCGATTTTGCTTAACTTCTTTTTCAAGGCTCCTAGTTATAACTTCTTTCAACTATATCTATGTACGTATTTTATTTTTAGAGGTCGTAGTGCCTCACCACCCCTGATTTACGTCTTAGGCGTAAAGCTCTGTGTGGTAGGGTGTTACACTCTTTATAGCAGAAAGATGTGATTCTTTCAGTTGTGTTTGGAACCTTGAACAAATTCTAACACTTTACACAATATCAGGTCTAGAGGATGTTAAATACATAAGTTAGGCTATTATGCCTCTATAACTAGTCTCATCAACATCTTTCTCAATTTCATCATTTTCTAACTTTGAGTTAGGGTGCATGGGAGGAGTGCCCATGGGTTTGGCATTTTCCATACCAAACTTCTTAACTAATTCCTTGGCATACTTCTCTTAGTTAATGAAAGTTCCATTTTCAGTTTGTTTAATTTGAAGTCCTAGGAAAAAATTAAGTTTACCCATCATACTCATGTCAAATTCACTTGTCACGAGTTTTCTAAATTCAGTACAAAGTGATTCATTTGTCGATCCAAAGATTATGTCATCAACATAAATTTGGACTAGAATGAAAGAATCATTAGAGTTTTTGATGAATAGAGTAGTGTCTGTGGTGCCTCTTTGAAAACCGGTTTTTAAAAGGAAAGAACTAAGTCTTTCATACTAAGCTCTTGGAGCTTGTCTTAAGCCATAAAAAGCTTTTGAAAGTTTGAAAACATAATTTGGAAACTCTTCATTTTCAAAACCCAGGGGCCGTGTCACATGCACTTCTCTATCAATCACACCATTTAAGAAAGCATATTTTACATCCATTTGAAACAATTTAAAGCCATAATAGGCAGCATAGGCTAGGAGAAGCCTTATAGCTTCGATTCGGGTCACAGGAGAAAAGGATTCATCAAAGTCGATCTCTTCTTATTGATCATATCCTTGTGCCACCAATCTTGCTTTGTTCCTAACAATGCCTCCATCTTCACCCAATTTGTTCCTAAAAATCCATTTAGTGCCAGTCACTTTCTTCCCTATAGGTTTAGGAACAAGTGTCTACACTTGATTCTTCTCGAATTGTTGAAGTTCTTCCTCCATAGCCTTTACCCAAGAAAGGTCTTCAAGTGCTTCTTTAATATTTTGAGGCTCAGTTTGTGATAGAAAAGCCAAATTTGTTTGTTCTGTAACCTTTCTAGAGGACGATCGAGTTGTGACACCTTAAAAGACATCCCCAATAGCGAATTCTTGTGGATAGTTCTTCAGAAATTTTTATTCACGGGGCCTTGAGAATTTAGGAATAGATTCGGTTAAACTGGGATCAATGGAACTAGTAGTATTCCCAGGGATTTTACCAATTGCAAGAGATAAAATGGAATGGTTTCCTGCAGAATCATCTGCAGCAGCTGAAACAGGCTGAGGTTGCCCAGAATTATCATTTTTTTTATTTTGGGCTTCATTTTTGTTGCTCTCTACTTGATTTCCTGCATCACAGTCTTTCAAAATACTTTGAACAAGGTTAGAATCACAAAATATAACATGTATAGACTCCTGAATGATTTTAGCATCTTGCTAGTAAACTCTATATGCTTTGTTAGTTGTGGATTATTAACCTACAAAAATACATTCATATGCTTTTGGTTTAAACTTTTCTAAATTATTTGTTGTGTTTAAAACAAAGCATTTGCATACAAAAATATGAAAATAATTCAAATTTGGTGGTTTTTCTTTCCAAAGCTTATAAGGAGTTTTCTTTAAAAATTTTCTTATGATTGTTTTATTCAAAATGTAGCATGCCGTGTTCACAGCTTTAGCCCAAAGGTACTTGGGAACTTCACTTTCAGATAACATGGTTCTAGCTATTTCTTGAATGCTTCTATTTTTTCTTTCCACAACACCATTTTGTTGAGGTGTTCTTGGACAAGAGAAATTATGTGAAATTCCAAGTTCATCACAAAAGGATTCAAATAATTGATTTTCAAACTCTTTACCATGATCACTTCTAATAGAAGTTATCTTTAAATCCTTTTCATTTTAAATTCTTTTGCTAAAAACCTCAAAGGCCGAAAATACATCATTTTTGTTTGCAATAAATAAAACCCAATCAAATCTTGTATAATCATCCATAATCACCAAACCATAATGTTTACCACCCAAACTTTAAGTTCTTGTTGGACCAAAAAGATCAATATGTAATATCAAGTGATCTTTTAGTAGAAATGCCTTCCTTTTAGTAGAAATGTGTTCTTTTTGACAAGCATTACATGTGATGTCTTTGTCAAACTTGATTTTAGAAAGACCTTTCACTAAATTCCTTTTAACAAGCTTGTTTATTTGAAACATACTGGCATGACCGAATCTTTTATGCCATAGCCATTTTTCAGATTCTTTTGAACGAGCTACATTTTGATTCTTTAGTTCATCAAGAGTGAGGCCATACACATTATCACACCGGTTTGTAACAAACAATACTTCATCAGTCTTTTCACTCACAACAAGACATTCTAATCTTTTAAAAAATTACCAAGTAACCCAAGTCATATAATTGTCTAATACTTAAAAGATTGTGATTCAAACCATCAACCAAGAAAACATCATCAATGAAAGTAGAGAGATCTTTACCTACTTTTTCAATTGCAATGATTTTACCTTTACCGTTATCTCTAAAAGTCACAAATTCTCCATCATACTTGTTGAGTTTGACGAAGAATGTTGACTTACCCGTCATGTGCCTAGAGCATCCACTATCCAAGTACCACATGTCTTTCTTTGGATGCTAGGCAAATCTGCTTATACTCTTAAGTAACCTTAGGTATCCAAACTAATTTGGATCCTTTGAAGTTAATCCATCTTGGTTGCTCAAATGCATTGAAATCACAAATAACCTTGTAAGTTTTGTTTCTTACTACTCTTTTTTTGTCAATAAAGCATTGGGAAGAAGAGTGGCCAGGTTTATTGCAATTAAAGCAGTGATTTCTGTGTGCATGTTGTTGAAAATAATTGAAGTTTTAATGTTGATAGTGATTAAGAGATTGAACTTTTTTGGTTTTTGAAAAGGGTGCATTTGTTTTGACAAATTCATTTCTAGCATTAGCACCTCTTTTTGCAACATATCTTATACCAGAATTTTTTGAAGTAAACAGGCTTCTTGAATATGATGGTCTTTTGTCAAAGTGTGATTTTTTAAAAACAACCTCATTGTTTGTGAAGTAGCCCAGATAAAAAATTTTTGAACCAGGTTCGGTTCTTGAGAAAGATGCATTTTCATCAAAATATGGCTTTTCAGAGGCAGCATCATTGTTAGAGAGATACCCAAGACCAGATTTATCAAATAAGGGTTTTGTTTTTGAAGATGATGCCATGATTTTAGCAAAAAGTTTTTCAAAAACTGCATCATTTTTTGTTACATATCCCAAACCTGATTTTTCAAACAATGGTATTTGATTAGCAAGTAGTTTGTCCAAGTTGCTTGAACTATGTGCAAATTTTACTAAATCATTATTCAATCTTTTAATCATTTCATTCAATCTTTTAATTTTAGCAACAAGTTATTGAGAAGGATCAACAATGTGCTTTCCTTTAAACATTTCAATTTCAGATTTCAAGAATCTATTTTCTTCAACAAGGACAATAGCACATTCAGTCTCCTTTACTTTTCCTTTCAAAAAATCATTTTTAGTTTTCAAAACTTCATTTTTAGATTTGCATTTGTTGTATTTATTCAATAATTTTTTAGAATGGTGGATGAGATTAGGGGTGTTCATGGTTCAGTTTTTTCATAAACTGAACTGAAACTACACTAAATTATTTTAAATGGTTTAGAAACTGAACCAAACTACTTTGTCAAATAAGAAACTGGTTTTAAACCAGTAAAGGGGAAAGAGAGAGAAGGGAGAGAGGGGGAGAAAGAGGAGAGAGAGAGAGGAAGGGGAGAGAGAAAGTGAAGGGAGAGAGAGAAAGAGTATGTAGAAACTAATTTTAGAGTTTAAATAAAACCAGTGTTAATTTGGTTTAAAACTAAACTGAACCATAAAAACTGGTTTTTAATAAACTGGTTTTCATAAAAACTATGGTTTCAGTTCAGTTTTTTATTTTAAAAAACTGGTTTATTTAAAACAGTTTCAGTTCAGTTTCAATTCAGTTCAGTGAAACCAGTTTTTTTGCACACCCCTAGATGAGATCATCAACAATGACATGTAAATCTTTAAGAGATAAGTCATAGTAATTTACCTCTTCTAATTGATCTTCACCAGCCATGAAACAGACTTGAGCTTCATATTGGGAGTCTTCTTCCTCATCCGAATCATTCTCTAGATCATCTCAAGAAGTCATGAGCACTTTCTTCTTTTCTTTCTTCACCTAGTCCTCTTTCTTGAGCTTTGGATAGTTGAACTTGAAGTGTCATGCCTCCTTGCAATTGTGACAGATTACTTTGCTCAAATCCTTCTTGTACTCCTTTGAACTAGATCCCTTGTATTATCTGCCTTTGTTCTTCATCAGTCTTCTTAGTCTCTTAGCAAAAAATACAAGTTTATCGTCTGAAAAACTGTCACTTGAATCACTCTCCAAAGACTTAACTTTTGATTTTAGGGCCACTCTTATTTTCTTAGTGTCTTGGGTTGTGTGTGTGGATTCATATGCTAGAAGTTTCTCTCTCAACTCATCATAGGTTAATGGACTTAGGTTGTTGCTCTCGGATAGAATAGAAGCTTTTGTTTTCCATTCTTTTGTAAGGCTTCTAAGGACTTTCCTCACCAGAGTGTCATGCCCATAGCATCTAGGCTGTTTATGATGATTGAGAATCTCTCAAACATCTCATCAATGCTTTCTCTATCCTTCATGGTAAACATTTCATACTCTTTTCGCAACATATCAATCCTTGTTTCTTTGAATTGTTTGTGCCTTCATGAGTGACTTCGAGTTTCTCCCAGATTTCTTTTGCCGTTTTACATTTAAACACCTTTCGATACTCCTCAAAGCTAATAGCACAGTGCATCAAGTTAATGGCTTTTGCATTCATCTCTACTTTCTTTTTGTCATCATCATTCCATTCGGCTTCCTCCTTTGGAGTCACCACTCCATCAACACTTGTCTTTGTAGAAATTTTGGGACCATTTACAACTATCTTGCATATGTTGTAATCGATTGATTAAATGAAGATCTGCATCCTTTCTTTTTAATAAGAATAGTTCTTCCCATTGAAGAAGGGAGGCGTGTTGTTTAACTGACTCTCTGTTAGAGTGTAGGCCACAGTAGTTGTACCTATGTTGTTCGCCATCAGACCTTTCCTCCAAGTTGTGAAGCTTGATTCTTGAGACCGGGCTCTTGATACCAATTTAAGGTTCTTGATGGCCTAAAGAAAGGGGGTATTGAATCTATAGCCTCTTTAAAACTTGATTAATAAAGCTTCAAACCAAATCTTTTATCTTAGCTTCTGTTTGGTCTGCGTATATAATTATGTAGGAGTCAATTTTGTTTTGTCTCATAAATCGTGAAAAACAAAATCAGAGCAGAGAAAAAGAAGATGACATAGCCATGTATCCTAGTTCAATTGCCAAGTGCAATGGAACCTACATCCAGTCTCCACCACCACAACGTTGGTAGAATTTCACTATCTTTCCAAGTATTACATACACCAATTTTTTAGGACTGAACATAATCCTATCTGGGAGACTCAAGCTTCAACATAAACTTGACTTGGCTATGTAACTACCTAGACTCAACACACTAAGTGCTTACCCAACTTAGCAAGAGATACCTCTTAGGTACATGACACAAAACAGAAATACAACCAAAAGAAATATGAAATCACTCTTGACTTTTCTCTTAAGTATATTTTTCAGCCTTTTCTCTCAATTTTATAATATAATATAATTAACTAAATTGACACAAGAAAAAGAAAACTTTGTTGTTTGAAAATTTGATAAAAATAAAAATTTTATTTTTAATTTTGTTATGCAAGCTTTGAAGGAAAAAGCAATTCTACAAAATGTATTAAGTTGTAGCTTTATTAAAGCTATTTAAAAGAGATTGATTCCATCTTGAGTTAAAATTTTTACTTAGTTACGAATACTATGAATATATTGATCAGATTGAGTATTATTTTTTTCTAAAGATAACTTGTGTGTATTGTGTAGTAAAGATGTTAAAATGTTTGCTATTTGTTTGTTACTTGTGAGTATTTTTGACAGTAATAATGTTTTTGGACCTATGAAGTTGGACGTTTTTAGACCTTCTCAAAAACTATAAAAAAAAATATTTTGAGAGTTGGATAAAGGTGATAGTGAAAAAAATTTGTAAAAATAGAAAGAAATAAGAAGAAATCTTAGAATAAGATGTTAGTAGATGTTACAAAGTTATTGCATCTTTAAACAGAAATTACAGATATTGTATTGATTTCTTTAACTATTGATGATAATATCAAAAATGAAAAAAATACTGATATTTTTGTCTTCTTTTATGATTCTTGTTTTATCTTTTTACTCTGCTTTGTTTGTTGAGTTTTTTTTTTTTCAAAAAAAACTATAAAATTTGCTATATAAGTTTTCTTTTGATTTGCATAAATTAACCTCCTTT
>NC_029788.2:16099588-16101895 GCF_000816755.2 Arachis ipaensis
CTTTTTTATTATCATATTATCTTTTCTTTGTACATGATAATTTGATGATTTACAATAGAAAGAAAAAAAGTACATGTGGGCCAGTTTTTTTCACAAGTTATCTTAAGTGTTTTACAATCTTAACCAAAAACAAAGAATTCCTTTACAATAAAATATAAATAAAAAGAGACATAAAATACAAGACAGCTACTGCATCTTGTTCTCTTTAATGTTGGCCTGGCTATAACCTAAAAGGAAAAGCTGGATATTAAAAACTAAGAAGTGAAAGAAAGTCTCATTATTCAAACTCGTTATAGTTAATTCGCGAGCTTAGTTGGTTTAACATCATTATTACTTTTTTGGTCCACTGTAGAATAATATTGTACTAATCAGNNNNAAATATTATAAATGAAAACATCTTAATGTTAGATGCATTTTTAATAGAAAAACCCTTACTCATTCTTGGCACTATTTAATCTTTTTGCTTAATAAGCTATCATACATGGACATTGATGCTGAAATGATACGGGACACTATACGAAATACGCTGATATGCAAATTTTAAAATCTTATAAGATACGAGAATATACACATATATAAAATATAAAGTATTTTTTAGATAAATCGTAATAATATTTTTATATTTTATTGATATTAAAATATAAATTAATTTTTAATTATTTTTAATGTCTTATTTTAATTACATCAAGTATTTAAAATATTTTTTTAATAAAAAATAATATATACTATATCTAAAATTATTTCAAGAATATATGTTAAGAATAAGACTAAACACGTTGACACATAATGGTCTTTAAGTATATCCAAGTGTGTCTGGAGAAGAATTTTTTATTTTTTATTAAGATACGGTTGGACACAGCAGACATGCGTGTTGGACGAGTATCGATGAATATTGTATCTAAAATGTGTCTAACATGTGAATACGACAACTCAACAAAGTGTTCATCTTCATAGTTAATAAGTTATTGAGAGAGTACCACTAACACTCTTCTATTATAAACCAGTAAAACATCTCACTTTGTTAATTTTAATTTTATTTCGAAATCAAATAAAAACAATTTAAGATCGACATTTAAAATAAAAATAAATGATGATCGAAATAAATATTAGATAATAAAAGATACTTTATAAATACCAAAATTAATCACTATGTAAAATATTTTGAAAATAACATATATATTTAAATTTTTATCTATTTAAATATTAAGGTTTATAAGTTAAAATATTGGTTGAGATTGTTATTAAGGGGTCAATAATACATTAACTTCTTTTAAGAAATTAATAAAAGAGAGAAAAAATATTTAATATAGTACTATATATGTCAAATTTTATGAGAAAGATAATTATTAATAAGGTTGATTTATCTTGTAAGAACACATGTTAATTAAAACAAACCAAATAAAAATTTTAACTCGACATAAAACTAATCCCTTTCAAATGGCTTTAGTATAGTAATAATTTGATATATCTTCTAAAAATATCTCTGCCTACAAAACTTGCATACAAAAATTAGTAGTAAAAATTTTATTTTTATTAAATGTTTATACAAGTCTTATTTATCTCGTGTCAATTTAGTTAATTATAATAGATTATGAAATTGATAAGTTTCAATTTTTATTTATGGAGATCTCTTCTTCATTAAAAATTTTAAATTTACTCTAACTGATCTCAAAATTTATATTTTCGTATGGTAGATTCTCTTTAGTTCGAAGCCAAAAAGCTTAAAAGAAATCTTTAAATTATCACAATCCAACTAATTATCCTTTTAGAATATGAAAATTACTCCTAATGATTAAAAATAAGAAATACTATGTATCATAACGTTTAACTAACGTAAAAGTTAATGAATTTACCCTTTAGTTTACAAACTCGCAAGCATTAATAATAATCAGATTTCTTAATTTGAAATATCAGTATGTGTTCTTAGGATATAAGATAAATAAATCTTATTAATAATTATCCTTTTTATAATATTTGATGTAGTATTGCATTAAATATATTTTTCTCTCGCTTATATTAATTCCTTTAAAAGAAGTTAATGCATTGTAGACTCTTAATAACAATGTTAAATGTAAGATCCAAAACTTTTGAAAAGTCCTATTTTAAATCAATCTCAAATTATATATTTATTTATGGTTTTAATTTCAAAAATTATTTTTAGTGAAAATAATTAAAGACAATTAATTGAATTTGAAATAAATTAAGGTTTTTATTCAAACTCTATACCTATGAGTTATTTTTCTATTTATGATTTAAAGTTCTAGAAATTTGAAAATAATGAGGTTTGGCTATTTAAATTAGAATTTT
>NC_029788.2:16102656-16105112 GCF_000816755.2 Arachis ipaensis
TAACATCACAGCAACAGCAGAATTGCGAAAATAATGAAACAAGAAACACGAACAGCGCAATTAAACAAACCTAAATCCACTAACCACATCCTAGGCTACCTAACAACCTAAAATCCACTACAACATGCATATCTAACTAGCCTAATGACGAACATAAATAGAAAAATAGGAATTTACAACAAATGGATAGATGGGTGGCGTTCGTCGGAAACCTGGTAGGCGTAAGAAAGAGAGTGGGGCAGAGAGGTAGCTGGGAATGATGGCGATGGCATCCGGTGCGGTAGAAGAGGGTGGCGCGGCGGCAGTGGCTGCTGTTCAGAGGAATGGAGGGAAAGGTAGGGATAATGGAGGTAGGGGGTAATAGGGGAAGGAAGGGGGCGTGTGGGTGGCGCTGGGCAGTGGTGACGGGGCGGCGGCGGTGGGTGGTGGTCGCGGAGGGGGGGCAGTGGCGTTGGAGGGGAAAGAAGAAGGAAAAAGAAGAAAGAAGGGGGAAGAAGGAAGGGGGACCGAGGAAGGAAGGAGAGGGGGGAGAAGAGTAAGGCAGCGCGGTGGGTGTCACTGCCCCCGTCGCCGCCGCTGCTAACAGAGGAGAGAGGAGATCTGAGAGAGAAGGAGAGTGTCGCGAGGGAGCCGCCGTCGCCGTTTGCCGTTTGCGCCAGCGCCGAGGAGACCGTGCGGGGAGGAGAGAGAGCGAGATATGAGGCCGAGCTGAGGTCCAACCACCGCGTCGGAGACCTTTTCGTGTCGCCAGCGTCGCAATCACCGTGAAACCCGTCGTGCTGTACCCTCGCTGCTGACAGAGGAGAGAGGAGATCTGAGAGAGAAGGAGAGTGCCGCGAGGGGAGCCGCCGCGCCGCTCAGGACCGCCGTCGCGTCGCGTCGCCGTTTGCGCCAGCGCCGAGGAGACCGTGCGGGGAGGAGAGAGAGCGAGATATGAGGCCGAGCTGAGGTCCAACCACCGCGTCGGAGACCTTTTCGTGTCGCCAGCGTCGCAATCACCGTGAAACCCGTCGCCACCGCTGCTGTACCCGCGTCGTCATTATTCTCATCCTGGAGTCGGTTGCCGTCACTTATGGCAGAGCCAGAGAGAGAAAGAGAGAGCGAGCTCGGGAGCAGAGGAGAGAAAGGAGAGACCCGCGCCAGCCACCACTACTTCTACCGTTCGAAACCCTACTGCCGCCGCCGGGGAACAAACTGTTGGTAAGGGTTTTAAAGTTTGGTTTATGTTCTTTTGGGTTCCGGGAACTTTTATCGTCACTGCATGTTTATTTCAGTTGTCAGCCGCAGCTGCTTGTTATTCTGAACTGCTGCACCGTTGTTGCCGCCGTTCTGGTCATCGGGTGTGGCGTGGGTGATCACCGGAACCACCATCGGAGTTACCGTTATTTCAATTTAGTCGTTCGTCCTTCTTTGGGTAAGCGATGCATTCCGAAACCTTTAAATTAGCATTTCTGTTTTAAGTTGTTTGAGGATCTGAGGTCTTGGTGTCATAGGATCGAGTTACGGGTCTTGATAGCTGAGTTTTATGGCTGTTGCATACAGCATCAAGGTGCTACGTCGTCACCGGAGCTGCTGTTGCTCCGTTTTCTCGATTATTCGTAAGCCCAGTAAGTTGTTCCTTGTTCCAAACTCTTTTAGTTACTTTTCTATTATAGATTATTAAGTTTTACGCGACATTAACGTTTTAGGATTGAGCTAAGGCTGTGTTTAGAGGTTGTGGCTGCTGTGGGGACGGTCGGTATTGATGCTGTTGCTGTGGGATAAGAATAGAAATGCAGTTTGTCGCGTAGTTGAATCGCGAACGAGGTAGGGGTTTTTCTTAAATTCTATTTTATATTACAGAGTTGTTATAAATAGATATTGACACAGAAAGATATACTTTTGTGATTATATTTGTCTTGTGAATGTGATGGTTTGTTATACTGAATTATTGGTTGCTTGATTGCTTGAGTGAAGTACGGTTGTTGATAAGAAATGGGTTTGAAAAGTTATTTACTTAATTATTATGAAAAGTGATTTTTCTTGGTTTGGAGTTAAAGCAGTTTGATTTTGAGTCGGTCTGATTTTATAAATGATTTAATACTTGAGCTGGTTTGATTTTAAAAAGAGTATTATTATTGGAATTGGTCTGATTTGAGAATAATTTGATATTGGAGCTGATTCAACTCTGGAAAATGTTTGGAATTTAGAAATGGTTGAGAAAAGGTTTGAGAAATGTTTGGGTGGGACCCGAAAAGGGTGGCAGTGTCCGAGTTTTAGAGGAGATGCTGTCGAAATTTTATAAAATTGAAAGTTTTGCCGAAGTAATTATTTAAAAAGATATAGTTTTTGAACGTTATATGTTTTAAGATTGATTTATTTAGAAAAGAAAGAATTATGTTTTGAATTGAGATTGTTGATTAACGAAAAGAAGGATGATGAGGATTGATTTGAAATATGATTTTTGAATGAATTTG
>NC_029788.2:16106208-16109716 GCF_000816755.2 Arachis ipaensis
GTCCGAGTTTTAGAGGAGATGCATTTTATATTTTATAAAATTGAAAGTTTTGCCGAAGTAATTATTTAAAAAGATATAGTTTTTGAACGTTATATGTTTTAAGATTGATTAAAAGAAAGAAGAAAGAATTATGTTTTGAATTGAGATTGTTGATTAACGAAAAGAAGGATGATGAGGATTGATTTGAAATATGATTTTTGAATGAATGATTGATGAGGATTTTCTTTGAAATATGGTTTTTGAATGAATTTGGAAATGAGGTTTGGATTGATGAATGATTATGATGTTGAGAATATTGATGAATGATGAATGAATTATTTATATGGCTTATGAATTTGAAATATCTGAGATATGAGGTTCCCTGGATTAAGTGTCGTGGCTTGCCACCACGTGTACCAGGTTGAAAACTCGATACTCTGTTGACCCTACGACGTAAGTGTGACCGGGCACTATATAAATTTCTGGGAATGATACCCCCATTAAGTAATATTGATTATTTGAGAAAAAGCTATGCATAGACTCTTGGGGATGCACGTCGGGGGACAGTCTAAGGACAATTCAGACTTGTCGGGTTGGCTGGATAACCGACAGATGAGCCTCATCAGCCATAGGACAGGCATGCATCATATGCATTTGTATGCTTTGCTTGGGTTTGAACTTGTTTTGGTTTGCCTAATTGCTAAACTGTTCTTAACTGCTACTTGAACTATTTGCTGTAACTGCTACCTACTTGTGCTTTTCTTGTCTGTCTTGCCTGTGTTTGTCCTGGCGTGCTACATTTGAGAATGAACTTGGATGCTGAATTAATGATTGTGTTGTTTGATTGCGTGGTTGATTTCTGATTGAGATTTTCTTATAAGAAAGGAAAGATTTTGGATTTCTAAAAGATTAAACATTGTTTCTTTGAAAAGGGTTTTGAACGATTTCCTATTGGTTTTAAAAGGTTCATAAGGCAATGATAATCACTGAGCTTGAAAACAGTTTCTTATTAAATATATTCTTATAACAACTTTGAAACTCCGTGGTGAGACCGTGTGGTTAGGTTCTCACCCCCCTACAGCTTTACCTTTTCAGGAACCGGATGAAGAAGCATTAAGAAGAGATATACTGCGTTTGGTTTATAAGATGTTGTATTAATTAGATTATTTTCTTCCCTCATCTTTGTTATTATGAGTTTGTAAGAGAGATAGGAATTGTATGTTTTATATGTATATTATATTATGAGTTATTTTATAAGGAGTCTTGTATATGAATCTATGCCCGCTTGTATTTTTCTTAAGATAAAGTGTTTATTTTTTGTTTTTCTAAGAAATCAGTGATACAGTGTTGAGTCACAGGCTCCTATTTTAGTATTTAGTATGTAAAGTAGTCGTAATACTTCTTGCTATCAGAGTAGCGCAGCCGGAAGCATGACTTCTGATAGTGAGGGTGTTACATTATGGTATCAGAGCGGTCTTTCCTGTAGGGTCTTGGGAATAGACTGATTGTGCTTCAATTGCATACTCTGAAAGTCTGTCTTGTAGTAGGTCTTGTTTGAATAACAAGAATTAGAGCTTATGCACATGACGGTATATTGATTAATGCCATTAGTCTTGCATTGCATTATTCTTGGTATTAAGTTTGGCCGGCTTAACACTAGTGAATTATGTATATGGAAGCACCAATGGGTTATCATAGATAATATGCGAGTCAGAGGTAATGCGAATCGCGGGTTTTGGGAACATTAGGAGTTAATTCTTGAGGTTACTCGGTTAGGTGTCTTGAACTCTGCGAATATCACGTATCTTATTCCTGCTTTGTATGCTCTAAGGTTCTTATCTGCGATACTTTTCTTGGAAAGTGATCAGATTATCTTTCAATCCTACTCTCTTGCTCACGTACGCTCTTGTTTGATCCTGACTGCATATGCCTGTTTAAAACCCTTGGCGTATTTACCTTCTTTATTTAGGCACTTCCTCTTGAATCATGTACTCTTTGATATACATTTGAATATGTTTTTATGCAGTACACATTTTTAAGTTTATATTTCGAGTCCTTTGTAAACAAATTGTAACTTAGTTTTCTTCTTATTTGATGATAATTACAGCTATTCTTTAAATCTTAACAAAATCGCTTTTGATTGGAAATATACAATTGCTTTTAATTTGATATATACTTCTTTATATAAACGTTGAAAGTTTCTTATACAGTTTAAAACTAATTATTTCTAATACCTCGCCTGTTTCTTCACTGATTTATGGAAATGTATATATACTTTAAATACAATTTGATTTTCTAACAATTTTATTACAATTTTTACTAATATCCTTATTTGATTATATATTTAGATATTTTTCAAAGAAAGGTTTTTATCTCTTCCCATTTGGTTTTTGTTTGGTAGACTGATGAGCGGATAATTTATATGCTTTTTGGCATTGTTTTTACTTAGTTTTTAGTATGATTTAGTTGGTTTTTAGTATATTTTTATTAGTTTTTAATTAAAAATCATATTTCTGGACTTTACTATGAGTTTGTGTGTTTTTCTGTGATTTCAGGTATTTTCTGGCTGAAATTGAGGGAGCTGAGCAAAAATCTGATTCGGGCTGAAAAAGGACTACTGATGCTGTTGGATTCTGACCTCCCTGCACTCAAAGTGGATTTTCTGGAGCTACAGAACTCCAAATGGTGCGCTCTCAATTGCGTTGGAAAGTAGATATCCAGGGATTTCCAGAAATATATAATAGTTTATACTTTGCTCAAGGATAGATGACGTAAACTGGCGTTCAACGCCAGTTCCATGTTGCAGTCTGGCGTCCAGCGCCAGAAACAAGTTACAAGTTGGAGTTCAACGCCAGAAATAGGTTACAACCTGGCGTTGAACGCCCAAAACAGCCCAGGCACGTGAGAAGCTTAAGTCTTAGCCCCAGCACACACCAAGTGGGCCCCAGAAGTGGATTTCTGCACCATCTATCATAGTTTGTTCATTTTCTGTAAACCTAGGTTACTAGTTTAGTATTTAAACAACTTTTAGAGGTTTATTTCGCACCTCATGACATTTTAGATCTGAACTATGTACTCTTTGACGGCATGAGTCTCTAAACTCCATTGTTGGGGGTGAGGAGCTCTGCAGCGTCCTGATGAATTAATGCAATTATCTCTGTTTTCCATTCAAACACGCTTGTTCCTATCTAAGATGTTCATTCGCGCTTCACTATGAAGAAGGTGATGATCCGTGACACTCATCACCTTCAATCCATGAACGTGTTGTGCCTGACCACCTCCGTTCTACATCAGATTGAATGAGTATCTCTTAGATTTCTTAATCAGAATCTTCGTGGTATAAGCTAGAATTGATGGCGGCATTCATGAGAATCCGGAAAGTCTAAACCTTGTCTGTGGTATTCCGAGTAGGATTCAAGGATTGAATGGCTGTGACGAGCTTCAAACTCGCGATTGTTGGGCGTAGTGACAGACGCAAAAGAATCAAGAGATTCTATTCCGACATGATCGAGAACCAACAGATGATTAG
>NC_029788.2:16111066-16111426 GCF_000816755.2 Arachis ipaensis
ACTGTTGCTTGTCCTCAAGCAACTAGACAAATAAAATAGAAGACTAATAGGTTGAGAAGCAATAATATCTCAGAGTTTTTGATTGAAGCTCAGATCCTAATTAGATGAGCGGGACTAGTTGCTTTTTGCTTCTGAACAGTTCCGGCATCTCACTTTATCCATTGAAGCTCAGAGTGATTGGCATCTATAGGAACTCAGAATTCAGATAGTGTTGTTGATTCTCTTAGTTCAGTGTGATGATTCTTGAACACAGATTCTTTATGAGTCTTGGCCGTGGCCCTAAGCACCTTGTTTTCCAGTATTACTACCGGATACATAAATGCCACAGACACATAACTGGGTGAACCTTTTCAGATTGTG
>NC_029788.2:16117928-16119432 GCF_000816755.2 Arachis ipaensis
ATCTGAATTTTGAAAAAGATAATATGGAGATTTGAAAAAGATATGGATTAGTTGAAAAGATTTTAGAGTGAAAAAGATAGATTTGTTTTCAGAAAAAATTTGAAAAGAGTTGGATTGAATTTGGAAAGAGGGATTTTTAGAAATTAAGGATTTTAGAAATCAGGGTTCTTAAAAATCATGCATTGAAACATAAAATTTGAAATTAGAATGGAAATACGTGTGGAAAAATGAATTTGGCTCCTCCCTGCTGTCCTGGCGTTTGAACGCCCAAACACTGTCTGTTTTGGGCGTTCAACGCCCAAGTGCTGCTCTCCTGGGCGTTCAACGCCCAGTTGTTGCCCCTTTTCTGGCGTTGAACGCCAGATAGCTATCCTTACTGGCGTTCAGCGCCCACTGGATGCCCATTTTGGGCGCTGAACGCCCAAAATGGCCTTCACTGGCGTTTTCTTGCCAGTAAGCTCCCTATCTCTGTTTTGTGTGTAGATTCCTTCTGTAACCCTGTAAACTTATGCCAATGATTCTTTACCTTAGTGTCAGTGAACTTTATATAAACAAATAAAAATAAAAATAGGGCAGAATGCTTAGAGGATTGTTGCCCCATGGCTGGGTTACCTCCCAGCAAGCGCTTCTTTATTGTCTTTAGCTGGACCTTGCTGAGCTTTTAATCTAGCTTCAGCTTTGAGCATTCTTGCTCAATTTTGCCTTCAAGATAATGCTTGATTCTTTGTCCATTGACAATGAACTTCTTATCAGAATCAATATCTTGAAGCTCCACGTAACCATATGGTGACACACTTGTAATCACGTATGGTCCCCTCCACCGGGATTTCAGTTTCCCGGGGAATAGCTTGAGTCTAGAGTTAAACAACAGGACCTTCTGTCCTGGTTCAAAGATTCTAGATGACAGCTTTCTGTCATGCCATTTTTTTTATTTTTCTTTATAAAGCTTGGCATTTTCGAAAGCTGTGAATCTGAATTCCTCTAGCTCATTTAGCTGGAGCAATCGTTTTTCTCCTGCTAATTTGGCATCTAAGTTTAGGAATCTAGTTGCCCAGTAGGCCTTATGTTCCAGTTCCACGAGCAAGTGGCACGCCTTACCATACACGAGTTGGTATGGAGAGGTCCCTATAGGGGTCTTGAATGCTGTCCTGTAAGCCCACAGAGCATCATCCAAACTCCGTGCCCAATCCTTTCTACGGGTACTTACTGTCCGTTCCAGGATTCTCTTCAATTCTCTGTTAGAGACTTCAGCTTGCCCATTAGTTTGTGGATGAAATGGAGTGGCCACTTTATGGCGAATTCCATACCGAACCATGGCAGAGTAAAGCTGTTTATTGCAGAAGTGAGGGCCCCCATCGCTGATTAACACTCTAGGGACACCAAACCTGCTAAAGATATGTTTCTGGAGGAACTTCAGCACTGTTTTAGTATCATTAGTGGGAGTGGCAATAGACTCAACCCATTTTGATACATAGTCAACTGCCACCAGAATATAAGTGTTTGA
>NC_029788.2:16119744-16120159 GCF_000816755.2 Arachis ipaensis
TGAATGAGTCTCCATATACTGAGAAGTCATCCATGAAGACTTCCAGAAATTTTTCCACCATATCAGAGAAAATAGAGAGCATGCATCTCTGGAAGGTTGCAGGTGCATTGCATAGCCCAAAGGGCATCATTCTATAAGCGAACACTCCGGATAGACATGTGAATGCTGTTTTCTCTTGATCCTGGGGATCTACTGCAATCTGGTTATAGCCTTAGTAGCCATCCAAAAAGCAGTAATAATCATGACCTGCTAGTCTCTCTAGCATCTGGTCTATGAATGGTAAAGGAAAATGATCCTTTCTGGTGGCTGTATTGAGCCTTCTGTAGTCGATACACATGCGCCACCCTGTAACTGTTCTTGTAGGAACTAGTTCATTTTTTTCATTCTGAATCACTGTCATGCCTCCCTTTTTTGG
>NC_029788.2:16120178-16122803 GCF_000816755.2 Arachis ipaensis
TAATGGAGAATATGTTGGAGTTTTGGAGATGCTTTGTCTTTTGAATCTCTGCTTTCCTCTGTCTTCTTGTTCACGCACGCATGCCCCCCTATGGCAAGCTGTGTGTTGGTGGATCAAAATACCTGAAATTACAAAAAAACACACAACTCATAGTAAAGTCCAGAAATATGAATTTTTCCTAAAAACTACTGGAAATAAACTAAAAACTAACTAGAACATACTCAAAACTATATGAAATTATCCTCAAAAAGCGTATAAAATATCCGCTCATCAAGAACCAACAGATGATTAGCCATGCTGTGACAGAGCATTTGGACCATTTTCACTGAGAGGACGGGAAGTAGCCATTGACAACGGTGACACCTTACATACAGCTTGCCATGGAAGGAGCCTTGCGTGTGTGGAGAGGAGTACAAGAGAAAAGCTAAAATAAAGAGGACAAAGCATCTCCAAAACCCCAACATATTCTCCATTATTGAGTAACAAGTATTTATTTTATGCCCCTTGACTCCTACAATTAAAACTAAGAATTAGTATTGATATTATATCCTGACTAAGAGTTACAAGATAACCATAGCTTGCTTCAAGCCAACAATCTCCATGGGATTCGACCCTTACTCACGTAAGGTATTACTTGGATGACCCAGTGCACTTGCTGGTTAGTTGTGCGGAATTACATAGTGTGAAGTAATTTTCGTGCACCAAGTTTTTGGCGCCGTTGCCGGGGATTGTTCGAGTTTGAACAACTGGCGGTTCGTCCTGTTGCTTAGATTAGGAAGATTTTGTCTTTTGGGTCAGAGTCTTTTATTATTGTTCTTGTTAAAATTTTAGAATCCTTATTTTCTTTTTCAAAAAAAAAATTTTCGAAACTTTATTTTTTATTTTATTTTATTTTATTTTTATTTTTACTAATAATTGAGTTTTTCTGTTTGAGTTTAGTCTTATATTTTAAGTTTGGTGTCAATTGTATGTTTTTATTTTCTTTTAAATTTTCGAAACTGTGTTCATTGTTCTTTCTTAATCTTCAAGTTGTTCTTGTTTATTTTCCTTGTTTGATCTTTAGTTTTTCTTGTTTTGTGATTTTTCTTGTTTTTCTTGTGCATTTCGAATTATTAGTATCTAAAAAAAAAAAATTTACTTATTGAATACCTTGTTAAAGCACTTTAAATTTATAGCTCAATTGGCTAGAGCGTGATGCTTATGTACTTGGTAATTGGCTATCTTCTTTTTTAAAAACTTTTTCAAAATTAATTTTTCTTTGAATAAATCTTGTGTCAAACTTTAAGTTTGGTGTTTTCTTGTTGATTTTTCTTTAATTTTCGAAAATTTTGTTTTGGTTTTCTAAAAATTTTAAGTTTGGTGTTCTCTTCATGTTCTTGTTGTTCTTGTGAGTCTTCAAAGTGTTCTTGAGTCTTTCTTGTATTTTGATCTTAAAATTTTTAAGTTTGGTGTTCCTTGGTGTTTCCCTCCAAAATTTTCAAAAATAAGGAGCATTAGATCTAAAAATTTTAAGTTTTGTGTCTTTTTATTGTTTTTCTCTTTCCTCATTGAATTAAAAAATATCTTTTTTCTTTATTTTAATTGATTTTTCGAATTTTACTTTTAAAAATTCAGATTTTATTTTAAATTTTTTTATTTTATCTTATCTTAGTTTTAAAATTTCAAAATTCAAATCTTTTTAAAAAAAAATCATATCTTTTTCAAAATCTTATCTTATCTTATTTCAAATTTCAAATTGCAACTTTCAAAATTCAAATCTTTTTAAAAAAAAATCATATCTTTTTCAAAATCTTATCTTATCTTATTTCAAATTTCAAATTGCAACTTTCAAAATTCAAATTTTAAAATTCAAATTTCAAATTTTCAAATTTATAATTTAATTTTCAAAACTTTTTAATTTAAAATTCCTTATCTTCTCTTACCTAGCCTATCTTATCTTTTCTAATCTCAAATTTTAAAATCAAATTTTTTTCATATCTTTTCTTTTTTATTTTTTTATTATTTTATTTTCTTACAAGTATCTTTAATTTTAAGACATATCTTTTTCAAAACTTCCTAACCAATTTCTCTCTCTTCATTTTTTTTTTGAAAATCCTCACCCACATCTTTTTCTAATCTTTTTAATTAATTAATTTAGTTTTTAATTTTTTTTATTTTTCTTCAAATTTTCGAATTTATAGTCAATTTTTCATTTATTTTCTTTTATTTTATTTAATTTTGATTTCGGTTTTCAAAAAAATATATATTTTATTTGCAATCTGCATTATCTCCCTTTCTCCATCATGGACCTAAGTGGAAATGAACAGTCCAGAAGGACTCTGGAGTCATATGCTAACCCCACTACTGCTTCATATGGGAGCAGTATCTATATACCCTCTATTGGAGTCAGTAGCTTTAAGTTGAATCCTCAACTCATTATCATGGTGCAGCAAAGTTGCCAGTATTCTGGTCTTCCACAGGAAGAACCTACAGAGTTTCTGGCACAATTTTTACAAATTGCTGACACAGTACATGATAAGAAAGTAGATCAGGATGTCTACAGAGTATTACTGTTTCCATTTGCTGTAAAAGACCAAGCTAAGAGGTGGTTAAATAACCAACCTAAGGCTAGCATAAGGACATGGA
>NC_029788.2:16122903-16125615 GCF_000816755.2 Arachis ipaensis
ATGAAAGAAGAGGCTAAAACAATAACTGCTGAACTCAGTCCTGCAGAACAAGTTACTGAATTCAATCAGCAATTAGATTTTCTAACAAAACAGCTAGCCGAATTCAAGGAGATACTACAAGACACAAGAATGGCTAATATGAATATGGAAGTACAGTTGAAGCAAACAAAACAACAATTATCAAAACAAATAAAAGAAGAGTGCCAAGAAATTCAATTAAGAAGTGGGAAAACATTAAATACCTCACTTCAGAGCAGCAGAAAGCTAAGAAAAGAACAACTGACAGAGGATGAGCAAAATACTATCCAAAATCTCTCTGAGGACAGTAAGAGCCCAGAGAGGAATAACTCTGGCGTTCAAACGCCAGAAAAGGGTGCAGAGCTGGTGTTAAACGCCCAACCCACGCACAGTTCTGGCGTTCAAATGCCAGAAACAGGTAGGAAGTTGGCGTCCAATGCCAATCAAGCTTCCAACCCTGGCATTCAAGCGCCAGTGAGGGATCAGACACACACAAGTGCTGATAACAACCCCTCTAAAAAGGCTTTCCCAACCACTTCTGTAGGAAATAAACCTGCAGCAACCAAGGTTGAGGAGTACAAAGCCAAGATACCTTATCCTCAAAAACTCCGCCAAGAGGAGCAGGATAAGCAATTTGCTCGCTTTGCAGACTATCTCAGGACTCTTGAAATAAAGATTCCGTCTGCAGAGGCACTTGAGCAAATACCCTCTTATGCCAAGTTCATGAAAGATATCTTGAGTTATAAGAAGGATTGGAGAGAAACTGAAAGAGTTCTCCTCACTGAAGAATGCAGTGCAGTCATTCTGAAAAGCTTCCCAGAAAAGCTTAAAGATCCCGGGAGCTTTATGATACCATGCATATTAGAGGGTAACTGCACCAAGACAGCTCTATGTGATCTTTGGGCAAGCATCAACCTAATCCCTACATCCACTATCAGAAAGCTTGGCTTGACTGAAGAGGTCAAACCAACCCGGATCTGTCTTCAACTTGCTGATGGCTCTATTAAATACCCATCAGGCGGACCTTTCACTTATGTATTTTCATACGGTAGAGTTTCTACACTCCATAGATTAAGGTGTGTGGAGCTCTACTGTTCCTCAAAGATTAATGCAAAGTACTACTGTTTTCTATTCAATTCATCTTGTTTCGCTTCTAAGATATTCATTCGTACTTCAACTTGAATGTGATGAACGTGACAATCATCATCATTCCCTATGAACGCGTGCCTGATAACCACTTCCGTTCTATATTAGAATTGAATGAGTATCTCTTAGATCTCTTAATCGGAATCTTCGTGGCGTAAGCTAGAATGATGGCGGCATTCAAGAGAATCCGGAAAGTCTAAACCTTGTCTGTGGTATTCCGAGTAGGATTCAATGATTGAATGACTGTGACGAGCTTCAAACTCGCGAGTGCTGGGCGTTAGTGACAGACGCAAAAGGAGGGTGAATCCTATTCCAGCATGATCGAGAACCGACAGATGATTAGCCGTGCTGTGACAGAGCATGTGAGCATATTTTTCACTGAGAGGAGGGGATGTAGCCACTGACAACGGTGATGCCCTTGCATAAAGCCAGCCATGGAAAGGAGTAAGACTGATTGGATGAAGATAGCAGGAAAGCAGAGGTTCAGAGGAACGAAAGCATCTCCATTCGCTTATCTGAAATTCCTGCCAATGATTTACATAAGTACCTCTATCCCTATTCTATTATTTAGTCTTCGAAAACACCATTATCAATTTATATCTGCCTAACTGAGATTTGCAAGGTGACCATAGCTTGCTTGATACCGACAATCTCCGTGGGATTCGACCCTTACTCACGTAAGGTATTACTTGGACGACCCAGTGCACTTGCTGGTTAGTTGTATCGAAGTTGTGAACCATGGTATTGGCACCATGTTCTTGGCGCCATTGCCAGGGAAAGAAAGAGCCATGAATTTTACATAATTAAAGTGTAATCACGATTACGCGTACCAAGTTGCTCACGTTGCCAGGGATTGTTCGAGCCTGGACATCACAATTTCGTGCACCAAGTTTTTGGCGCTGTTGCCGGGGATTGCTTGAGTTTGGACAACTAACGGTTCATCTTGTTGCTCAGATTAGGTAATTTTCTTTTTATTTTATTTTCAAAAAAAATTTTTTTTCAAAAATATTTCAAAATTTTCTCACCTGTTTTCGAAAAAAATTTTAGATTCAAAATTTTTTTAAGAATGAATTCTAGTGTTTCATGAAGCATGTGAAGCCTGGCTGGCTGTAAAGCCATGTCTAAATTTATTTGGACTGAGGCTTGCAATTTGTTATCAAGAGCAATATACTCTGATGTTAAATGCTGAAGCTTGGATGGCCATTGGCCATGTCTAGTGTTTTGGACTGAAGCCTTCATTGGAAGCTTGGCTGGCTCATGAGCCATGTCTAATTCCTGGACTGAAGCTTTAGACTAAGAATGCAAGATTCCTGGAATTCATGTTAAAAATTTTGGAATCCTTATTTTTTCTTTTTCATATAATTTTCGAAAAAATCCAAAAAAAATTAGAAAACCATAAAAATCAAAAAAATATTTTGTGTTTCTTGTTTGAGTCTTGAGTCATATCATAAGTTTGGTGTCACTTGCATATGCATCTTGCATTTTTCGAAAATATCATGCATTCATAGTGTTCTTCATGATCTTCAAGTTGTTCTTGGTGTTCTTGGT
>NC_029788.2:16126157-16126439 GCF_000816755.2 Arachis ipaensis
TGAGAGTCTCGAATCAGAGCTAGAGGACATTTTTAAAGATGTTCAACCTGATCTGGAGGAACCAGAGGAAATAAAAAAACCTCTGAAAACTCCTCAGGAAGAGGAGAAACCTCCTAAACCCGAGCTCAAACCACTACCATCATTCCTAAAATATGTATTTCTGGGAGAAGGTGACACTTTTCCTGTAATCATAAGCTCTGCTTTAGGGCCACAGGAAGAGAAAGCACTAATTCAGGTGCTAAGGACACACAAGACAGCTCTTGGGTGGTCCATAAGTGATCT
>NC_029788.2:16126680-16130155 GCF_000816755.2 Arachis ipaensis
AGATTCTATAGGAGGTTTATAAAGGATTTTTCAAAAATTGTAAAACCTCTGAGCAATCTGCTAGCTGTTGACACACCATTTGTGTTTGACACAAAGTGTCTGCAGGCGTTTGAGACCCTGAAAGCTAAGCTGGTCACAGCACCAGTTATTTCTGCACCAGATTGGACATTACCATTCGAACTAATGTGTGATGCCAGTGACCATACCATTGGTGCAGTATTGGGACAGAGGCATAACAAGCTTCTGCATGTCATTTATTATGCTAGCAGTGTTTTAAATGATGCCCAGAAAAATTACACAACCACAGAAAAAGAATTACTTGCAGTGGTTTATGCCATTGACAAGTTTAGATCCTACTTAGTAGGATCAAAAGTGATTGTGCACACTGACCATGCTGCTCTTAAATATCTACTCACAAAGCAGGATTCAAAGCCCAGGCTCATAAGATGGGTGTTGCTTCTGCAAGAGTTTGATATAGAAATAAGAGACAGAAAAGGGACAGAGAATCAAGTAGCTGATCACCTGTCACGGATAGAACCAGTAGCAAGAGCATCCCTCCCTCCTACTGAGATCTCTGAAACCTTTCTGGATGAGCAATTGTTTGCTATTTAGGAAGCTCTGTGGTTTGCAGACATTGCAAACTATAAGACACAAGGTTCTCCTTCTGTAACCATGGAGAGGAAGCATGAAGAGCTTCTCTCACTGCAGAGTTAACCAAAGCCCCCACAGTCAAACTCTAAGTTTGGTGTTGGGAGGCCACAACCAAACTCTAAGTTTGGTGTTGAACCACCACATTCAAACTCTAAGTTTGGTGTTGGGAGGTCCCAACCTTGCTCTGATTATCTGTGAGGCTCCATAAGAGCTCACTGTCAAGCTATTGACATTAAAGAAGCGCTTGTTGGAAGGCAACCCAATGTTATTTAATTATATCTATTTATTTTCCATGGCTATTTTATGTTTTCTTTAGGTTGATGATCATGTGAAGTCACAAAAACAAATGAAAAATAAAAAACAGAATGAAAAACAGCACACCCTGGAGGAAGATCATTCTGGCGTTTAAACGCCAGAAACAAGCATCTGTCTGGTGTTTAACGCCAGAAACAAGCACCAAGCTGGCGTTTAACGCCAGAAACAAGCATCAGTCTGGCGTTAAACGCCAGAAACAGGCTACATTTGGGCGTTTAACGCCAGAAACAGGCAGCAGTCTGGCGTTAAACGCCAGGATTGCACAGTAAGGGATTTTTGTACGCCTAATTGGAGCAGGGATGCTAAATCCTTGACCCCACTGGATCTGTGGACGCCACAGGATCCCCACCTACCTCACCATTCAAATTCAAACCATTTTTCTCCCAAACCCACCCATTCAGACACTTCTATCTCCTCCATCTTCTCCACTTCTCTCTTCTTTTGCTCGAGGACGAGCAAACCTTTTAAGTTTGGTATGGTAAAAGTATTGCTTTTGTTTTTCCATAATTCAGTGGTAGAGCAATTGACTGAAGATCAAAGAGCTATGAGGAAAGAGCAACAAAGGCAAGGAAGAGACATAGAGGAGCTCAAGAGCACCATTGGTTCTTCAAGAAGAGGAAGACGCCACCCTCATTAAGGTGGACCCATTCCTTAATCTCCTTGTTCTTATTTTCCTGTTTTTCGTTTACTATGCTTCATGTTTAATTATGTTTGTGTCTTTACTATATGATCACTAGTATCTAGAAAAAAAAGAGATCAAGAAAAAGAAAAAGCAAGCAGAAAAAGTCAAAAGCTCTTTAAACCAAAAGGCAAGAGCAAAAAGCCAATAGGCCTTAAAACCAAAAGGCAAGGGTAATAAAAAGGATCCAAGGCTTTGAGCATCAGTGGATAGGAGGGCCTAAAGGAATAAAATCCTGGCCTAAGCGGCTAAACCAAGCTGTCCCTAACCATGTGCTTGTGGCGTGAAGGTGTCAAGTGAAAACTTGAGACTGAGCGGTTAAAGTCGAGGTCCAAAGCAAAAAAACAGAGTGTGCTTAAGAACCCTGGACACCTCTAATTGGGGACTTTAGCAAAGCTGAGTCACAATCTGAAAAGGTTCACCCAGTTATGTGTCTGTGGCATGTATGTATCCGGTGGTAATACTGGAAAACAGAGTGCTTAGGGCCACGGCCAAGACTCATAAAGTAGTTGTGTTCAAGAATCAACATATTGAACTAGGAGAATCAATAACACTATCTAAATTCTGAGTTCCTATAGATACCAATCCTTCTGAACTTCAAAGCATAAAGTGAGATGCCAAAACTGTTCAGAAGCAAAAAGCTAATAGCCCCGCTCATCTAATTAACACTGATCTTCATAGATTTTTTGGAATTCATTGTATATTCTCTTCTTTTTATCCTACTTTGTTTTTAGTTGCTTGGGGACAAGCAACAATTTAAGTTTGGTGTTGTGATGAGCGGATAATTTATACGCTTTTTGGCATTGTTTTTACTTAGTTTTTAGTATGATTTAGTTGGTTTTTAGTATATTTTTATTATTTTTTAATTAAAAATCATATTTCTGGACTTTACTATGAGTTTGTGTGTTTTTTTGTGATTTCAGGTATTTTCTGGCTGAAATTGAGGGAGCTGAGCAAAAATCTGATTCAGGCTGAAAAATGACTGCTGATGTTGTTGGATTCTGACCTCCCTGCACTCAAAGTGGATTTTCTGGAGCTACAGAACTCCAAATGGCGCGCTATCAATTGCGTTAGAAAGTAGACATCCAGGGCTTTCCAGCAATATATAATAGTTCATACTTTGCTCAAGGATAGAGGACGTAAACTGTCGTTCAACGCCAGTTCCATGTTGCAGTCTGGCGTCCAGCGCCAGAAACAAGTTACAAGTTGGAGTTCAACGCCAGAAACAGGTTACAACCTGGCGTTGAACGCCCAAAACAGCCCAGGCACGTGAGAAGCTTAAGTCTCAGCCCCAGCACACACCAAGTGGGCTCCAGAAGTGGATTTCTGCACCATCTATCATAGTTTGTTCATTTTCTGTAAACCTAGGTTACTAGTTTAGTATTTAAACAACTTTTAGAGGTTTATTTTGCACCTCATGACATTTTAGATCTGAACTCTGTACTCTTTGACGGCATGAGTCTCTAAACTCCATTGTTGGGGGTGAGGAGCTCTGCAGCGTCCTGATGAATTAATGCAATTATCTCTGTTTTCCATTCAAACACGCTTGTTCCTATCTAAGATGTTCATTCGTGCTTCACTATGAAGAAGGTGATGATCCGTGCCACTCATCACCTTCAATCCATGAACGTGTGCCTGACAACCACCTCCGTTCTACATTAGATTGAATGAGTATCTCTTAGATTTCTTAATCAGAATCTTCGTGGTATAAGCTAGAATTGATGGCGGCATTCATGAGAATCCGGAAAGTCTAAACATTGTCTGTGGTATTCCGAGTAGGATTCAAGGATTGAATGGCTGTGACGAGCTTCAAACTCGCGATTGTTGGGC
>NC_029788.2:16135686-16138595 GCF_000816755.2 Arachis ipaensis
AGATGATTAGCCGTGCTGTGACAGAGCATTTGGACCATTTTCACTGAGAGGACGGGAAGTAGCCATTGACAACGGTGACACCTTACATTCAGCTTGCCATGGAAGGAGCCTTGCGTGTGTGGAGAGGAGTACAAGAGAAAAGCTGAAATAAAGAGGACAAAGCATCTCCAAAACCCCAACATATTCTCCATTATTGAGTAACAAGTATTTATTTTATGCCCCTTGACTCTTACAATTAAAACTAAGAATTAGTATTGCTATTATATCCTGACTAAGAGTTACAAGATAACCATAGCTTGCTTCAAGCCAACAATCTCCGTGGGATTCGACCCTTACTCACGTAAGGTATTACTTGGATGACCCAGTGCACTTGCTGGTTAGTTGTGCGGAATTACATAGTGTGAAGTAATTTTCGTGCACCATAGACTTCACCTATTTTATTTTTAATTTGAATTTGGTTTAGCATACCACATTGTTTATGCAATTGTTGTTCTTTTAGAAAAAAAAAATGTTGGACTCATGTCTTCTTGTGAATAGACCAATTTCTTCCTTAAGCTTTTCATTTCTGAGAATGTCATATTTGATTCTGTTTTTAATTACTCTCTCTTTTTTTTTTGAACGTCATCATTAGTCTTAGTTCTCCATTTCTTGTGAATCTCATGCTCGTCCGAGTCAACTTGAATTTGTTTCCATCTAATGCACCATTTGTCCTTTTATTTGTCTTTCTTTAGTCAAAGATTCTTTCTTGAGAATTTTCTATTGATTAAGTTGTCTTTCCTGACGCGTTTTGTATTCCTTTGGACCAATTGGAAACTTATTTGATAATCCATGCCTATTGAGTTCTTGTTCGAATTCCCTTGATTTAAAGATTCTTTCTTCCATGGGCTGATTTCCTTTTAAGCGCATCGTAATTTTCTTAAATGATTTTTTTTTGCGAGGTGGTTATTCCAGGTATACTTTCAAAATTTTGTTTTGGACCATTTTGACAAAGATTTGAGTTCTTTTGAAGAAATTTAAGTTTTGAATCAACTTTTTAAGTTGATGAGTTCCTTTTTAAGTTTTTCGTTTCTATGAATGACATGCTTTATGAATCCTAATTGAAATCCTTTGATTTAAGTTCCTTTCTTAAAATGAGTTAGTTTCTTTTTTAGCATATCTTAATATTATTGAACATCCTTATAAAGTTGTGACTTCAAGTATATTACTGGAGTTTTGTTTTAAACCTTTTTAAACAAGTTTTGATTTATTCTTATGCAAAGTTGTCCCTGGCTTTAAATTGCTTTACTTGAGCAGTGCCTCTCTTTGATGTGATTTGAACTTATTTTGGGGTAATATAACCATCTATTGAAGTTTTAACAAAAGCACTTTCAATTCAGCCTACACTCCTTTACCTTATACTTTGAAAATCTCTGTATGTGATTTAAACCTATTCGATTGTAATGCATCATCTTTTCTTTTATGAGTAAAACTTTATGTCAGGTTTTCTTCCAACAAGATTATAGTTTTCATACATGCTTGAAAAAGAAGAGAAAATACAATTTTGCTCTTAGCCAAATTAATCTTTCTATTTACAAAATTTGTGTAATCTATTTTCACTTGAATTTATATTGAAATAATGCCACATTTATGCTTTTATTAATCTTTTGAAGGATGTTTGTTACCCATTTTCTCTTTTAGAACATGAAATGATTTCCCCTTAAGTTTTTCATTCTTTTACGAACAATGTATTCGAAAATATTTTTAAACCATACTCTTGAGTTCTATAAACTTTGTCTTTGGTTTGGATATTCTTCTGTAAACCTCTTATTTTTTTTTATTCAGCTTGAATTCGTTTCAAAATACTGTGTTGTTTTTCATCTTATTGGTCCTATTGAATCCCTTCGACTCGAGAGTTACCCTTAAAGTTATCAGTTGATTCTCTTTCCAGCATTCTTCATTACTTGTTTACTCTTGTCTACTTGTGATTTCAACAATTTTTTCAAATTCTCGTGAATATGATCCTTGCCGCTTTTCTTTCTTTTCTAAGGTCTGTTATCCTTCTGAGTATACTCGAGATTAGTTTTGGTATCTTGTGTGACTGTTGGACTTAGTAAATGACACATTAATTCTTTAGGGTACGTTTGGTGGATGCAAAAGGTGAAACTCGTAAATGTACGACATCACAAGAAATTGTGGAACCTTGTTTTATGTGACATAGTTCTGTTGATCTGGAATTTATGACCAGTAATAAGGTTTGCAAAGTGTTTAACGAAGTTAAGAACCGTCAGATGAGTTGCCCAATGAAATACGGTTGAAAATGGTGGAGATAAATTATGTTGAAATTTGAATAGTTGAATCACTGAAGTTGGTATGAGATTAGTATGTGGACGTTAAGTACATCGTTTAAACCCCGGCAGGTTTCATACCTTTTGACGCCTTGCCTTACCATCACATATTTGAAAACATATTATCTTGTACATCAAGCCTATTTTGTAACTTCTGTTTGTATCACACTTATACCCTTTAATACCCTTATGCCATATGAAAATCCTAGTATTTGAAACTATATGTATATATATACTGAGAACTTTTCGCCTTTTCTTTAAATAAGTTCAAGACTGAAGTAATAGGAAATCTCTTTTATTTTATATAAATTTTCGAGGACGAAAATTTTTATAAGGTGGGTAGGATGTAAGACCCAAGACTTTTGAAAAGTCCTCTTTTGAATCAATCTCAAATTATATATTTATTTATGGTTTTAAATTCATAAATTATTTTTATTGAAAATAATTAAAGGCAATTAATTGGACTTGAAATAAATTAAGGTTTTTATCCAAACTCTACACCTATGGATTATTTTTCTACTTATGATTTAAAGTTCTGAAAATTTGAAAATTAATGAGGTTTGGCTATTTAAATTAGAATTTTGT
>NC_029788.2:16138798-16139677 GCF_000816755.2 Arachis ipaensis
TACTAATTCAAAAATAAATCATAATTTGATAATTTGATAGTATTTTTATAAATATTATTATTGGATTAAAATAGATGTTCAATTACTTTATTACCCCTAATTTTATTCAAAATTACTAAACTATTCCTAACCCTAATTTCTAACCACACACTCACCTCACCCATACTTGCCGCCACTCTCCTCACTTAGCACAACACACACACAACGCACTACACTCTTCTTTACACACACAGCAACAACTTCAAAAAGAAAAAAAAGAAAAGAAACATAAAGAAAGAAAGGGGAAGAAGGAAGGGGGACCGAGGAAGGAAGGAGAGGGGGAGAAGAGTGAGGAGGTGCGGTAGGTGTCACTGCCACCATAGCCGTCGCTGCTGACAGAGGAGAGAGGAGATCTGAGAGAGAAGGAGAGTGCCGCGAGGGGAGCCGCCGCGCCGTTCAGGACCGCCATCGCGTTGCATCGCCATTTGCGCCAGCGCCGAGGAGACTGCGCAGGGAGGAGAGAGAGCGAGATCTGAGGCCGAGCTGAGGTCCAACCACCGCGTCGGAGACCTTTTCGTGTCGCCAGCGTCGCAATCATCGTGAAATCCGTCGCCGCCGCTGCTGTACCCGCGTCGTCGTCGTTCTCATCATGGAGTCGGTTGCCGTCACTTATGGCGGAGCCAGAGAGAAAGAGAGAGCGAGCTCGGGAGCAGAGGATAGAAAGGAGAGACCCGCGCCAGCCACCACCACTTCTGCCGCTCAAAACCCTGCTGCCGCCGCCAGGGAACGCACTGTTGGTAAGGGTTTTAAAGTTTGGTTTATGTTCTTTTGGGTTCTGGGAACTTTTATCGTCACTGCATGTTTATTTCAATCATCCGCCGCCATTGCTTGTTATTCTGA
>NC_029788.2:16139774-16154505 GCF_000816755.2 Arachis ipaensis
CACCATTGTTGCCGCCGTTCTGGTCACCGGGTGTGGCGTGGGTGATCACCGGAACCACCATCGGAGTTACCGTTATTTCAGTTCAGCCGTTCGTCCTTGTTTGGGTAAGCGATGCATTCCGAAACCTTTAAATTAGCATTTCTGTTTTAAGTTGTTTGAGGATCTGAGGTCTTGGTGTCATAGGATCGAGTTACGGGTCTTGATAGCTGAGTTTTATGGCTGTTGCATACAGCATCAAGGTGCTACGTCATCACCGGAGCTACCGTTGCTCCGTTTTCTCGATTATTCGTAAGCCCAATAAGTCGTTCCTTGTTCCAAACTCTTTTAGTTACTTTTCTGTTATAGATTATTAAGTTTTATGCGACATTAACGTTTTAGGATTGAGCTAAGGCTATGTTTAGAGGCTGTGGCTACTGCGGGGACGGTCGGTATTGATGCTGTTGCTGTGGGATAAGAATAGAAATGCAGTTTGTCGCGTAGTTGAATCGCGAACGAGGTAGGGATTTTTCTTAAATTCTATTTTATATTACAGAGTTGTTATAAATAGATATTGACGCAGAAAGATATACTTTTGTGATTATATTTGTCTTGTGAATGTGATGGTTTGTTAGACTGAATTATTGGCTGCTTGATTGCTTGAGTGAAGTACGGTTGTTGATAAAAAATGGGTTTGAAAAGTTATTTACTTAATTATTATGAAAAGTGATTTTTCTTGGTTTGGAGTTAAAGCGGTTTGATTTTGAGTCGGTCTGATTTTATAAATGATTTAATACTTGAGCTGGTTTGATTTTAAAAAGAGTTTTATTATTGAAATTGGTATGATTTGAGAATAATTTGATATTGGAGCTGGTTCAACTCTGGAAAATGTTTGGAATTTGGAAATGGTTGAAAAAAGGTTTGAGAAATGTTTGGGTGGGACCCGAAAAGGGTGGCAGTGTCCGAGTTTTAGAGGAGATGCTGCCGAAATTTTATAAAATTGAAAGTTTTGCCGAAGTAATTATTTAAAAAAGATTTAGTTTTTGAACATTATATGTTTTAAGATTGATTTATTTAGAAAAGAAAGAATTATGTTTTGAATTGAGATTGTTGATTAACGGAAAGAAGGATGATGAGGATTGATTTGAAATATGATTTTTGAATGAATTTGGAAATGGGATATGGATTGACGAATGATGATGATATTGAGAATGGCTTAGATATTGATGAATGATGAATGAATTATTTATATGGCTTCTGAATTTGAAATATCTGAGATACGAGGTTCCCTGGATTAAGTGTCGTGGCTTGCCACCACGTGTACCAGGTTGAAAACTCGATACTCTGTTGACCCTACGACGTAAGTGTGATCGGGCACTATATAAATTCCCGGGAATGATACCTCCATTGAGTAATATTGATTATTTGAGAAAAAGCTATGCATAGACTCTTGGGGATGCACGTCGGGGGACAGTCTAAGGACAATTCAGACTTGTCGGGTTGGCTGGATAACTGGCAGATGAGCCTCATCAGCCATAGGACAGGCATGCATCATATGTATTTGTATGCTTTGCTTGGGTTTGAACTTGTTTTGGTTTGCCTAATTGCTAAACTGTTCTTAACTGCTACTTGAACTATTTGCTGTAACTGCTACCTACTTGTGCTTTCCTTGTCTGTGTTGCCTGTGTTTGTCCTGGCGTGCTACATTTGAGAATGAACTTAGATGCTGAATTAATGATTGTGTTGTTTGATTGCGTAGTTGATTTCTGATTGAGATTTTCTTATAAGAAAGGAAAGATTTTGGATTTCTGAAAGATTAAACATTGTTTCTTTGAAAAGGATTTTGAACGATTTCCTATTGGTTTTAAAAGATTCATAAGGCAATAATAATCACTGAGCTTGAAAACAGTTTCTTATTAAATATCTTCTTATAACAACTTTGAAACTCCGTGGTGAGACCGTGTGGTTAGGTTCTCACCCCCTACAGCTTTACCTTTTCAAGAACCGGATGAAGAAGCATTAAGAACAGATATACTGCGTTTGGTTTATAAGATGTTGTATTAATTAAATTATTTTCTTCCCTCGTCTTTGTTATTACGAGTTTGTAAGAGGGATAGGAATTGTATGTTTTATATGTATATTATATTATGAGTTATTATGTAAGGAGTCTTGTATATGAATCTATGCCTGTTTGTATTTTTCTTAAGATAAAGTGTTTATTTTCGATTTTTCTAAGAAATCAGCGATACAGTGTTGAGGTACAGGCTCCTATTTTAGTATTTAGTATGTAAAATAGTCGTAATACTTCTTGCTATCAGAGTAGCGCAGCCGGAAGCGTGATTTCTGATAGTGAGGGTGTTACATCAAACAATATGAAATCTATAAACTTAGATACCACTTATATAAATATGACAAAAATATTTTTTTAAAGTTGTTTATACTTTAAAAATGTTCTCTTAAAAATATAGATTAATAAAAGTATAAATTATGAATAAAATTAAAGATGTAAGAGAAAAATAATTATATTAATAATTTTAACTAATATTAATTCAAACGACATTAAATTTCTTAAATTTATTTATATTAATGATTTTAATTATATTAATTCAAACAACATTGAATTTCTTAAATCAATACAAAATAGTTTTTTTTTCAAAAGATCAATTTTATAATTAGGGGTAAACGCGGGTCAGATCAGATAGGATCAAATATGGCTAAAATCTCGATCCGATTTGTACTAAAATTATCGAATCGAATCCAATATCCGTAGTTTTTCAATCTTGGATCTAATCCGATCTGCAATTTGCGGATTGGATCGGATCGAATATCGAATATATCCACAAAACATAAAAATAAAAGTTTTTTAATTAAAAAATATCAATAAAATTCTTTTTTCTACTCTTTTAAATATTTTTACTCTTAAAAATAATAATAAATATACTTTTCTTAAACAATAAAAATAAAATAATACAGCATATATGATCATTATTAGTTAAAATAAAATATAAAAATAATATTTATTTATTTATTTTTGTGGATCCGTGGATATGCAGATACCTACATAAAATCCGCAATCTGATCGTATTCGTGCATCGAAGCCTTGCAGATCGGATCCATATTTGCAATTTTTAAATCGTATTCGAATAGACACCTGATGCATGAGCATCTTTCCTTTATTTTCTGTTTATTTTAAGTGAAAATGTAATAAGTTTTAATCTTATTTTAGTGTTTGAAACCTCTTTGAATGCTACTTTGAGTTGCTTTGGTGTTTCAATTATTTCAAGTGAAGCTCGAATCGGTTTGGCAGAGTTCATGTGCAAGAAAAGAGAAGAGTTTGGAAGCTGCCAAGCTGCCGCTAAACGCGGACCTAGCCGAATTTGGCGTTTAGCGCCAGCAATGCGGATCACACTTCACCAGAAGAGCATCTTTAGTTGGATTTAGCTTTTAATTGTTCTATTTTATTTTATTTTAGTTATTTTTAATTACAAACAAAATCTTTTAGGTTTAGAATTTATTATTTTGTTTTAATTTCAAATCAAATTAGGTTAGATATAAAAGGAAAAAGATTCAGTCCTTCGAGGGGATCTTCTCTTTTACGCACTTTCACATTTTCTGAACCCTAGTTTTCTCTCTGAGTCATGAGCCACTAAACCTCCTTGGTTAAAGTTAGGAGCTCTGTTTGTTTCTATGGATTAAGACTATTATTATTCTATTTTAATTTATGTATTGATTCAGTTTCAAGGATTACTTTCGTTCTTCATCTTATGAATTTGGGTATATCGGAAGAACAACCCTTATTCTATATGTATTCTTGTAATTCTTGGAAGAGTTATCTCACTTGAATACTAGCTTGAAAGCAAATTCTTCCTAAACTGCTAATTGCTTGGACTTAACGGGATACATGACATACAATCCTCTTATATTTGGGTAATTAGAGTTTTTGTGGTTAATAAACTAGAATTGAACCTAACCCTCTAATCTATATTAAGTGACCAAGAAATTGGTGGTTGACTAGTTAGAGGAGACTAAATCACTAAGGAATTAGGGTTTAGTCAATTACAATTTGCCATGAAATGAATCTTGCATGATTAAAATAGTTGGTAAGAAATCTTAATCTGGAAGAATAAAGAACTCCAAAACCTTAACTATATTCTCATATACTTTTCACACTAATTTCACTGTTTGCGTTCTTACTCTCTGAATTACTATTTAATACTTTTGAACCTCAAAACACCATTTTCTGCTTGCCTGACTAAGTTATTCATTCGACTATTGTTGCTCAGTCCATCAATCCTCGTGGGATCGACCCTCACTCACCTGAGGTATTACTTGGTACGACCCGGTACACTTGCTGGTTCAGTTGTGGACATTCTAATTCAGCACCAAATTTTTGGCGCCGTTGCCAGGGATTGACTGTGATTGACAACCAACCATTGTTTGATTGCTTAGATTAGGCGTTCTTAGTTTTTAGTTTTTATTTGTTTTTGTTCTTTAAATTTTTGAAAATTTATTTTGTTTTAGTTAAAATTTTTTTTTAATTTCTGAATTAAGTTTGGTGTCTCCTTATAAATTTTTATTTTATTTTTCCTGATTAATCTTCTTTTCATTGTTTTTGAATTTAGTTGTTAATTTCTCTTTATTACTTTTTGAAATTTTAGTGTTCTTTATTTAGTTCATTTTATTTTATTTCTTTTACACAAGATACCTCACTGGGAATTCTCTGCACTCTGGCGTAGAGATTCCTACCTTCTCTTTATTTTCTGTTGGTTATGAGCAGGAACAGGAACAAAGAGCCTCTTTTAGACTTTGATCCTGAAATTGAGAGGACCTTGAGGTGGTGTTTGCAACAAGCTAGAGCTTGTAAAGCCGGTGAAGACCTCAGGGATAATTTTGATAAGGAAGTTGAAGAGTCCACTATGGAGCCCAACAACAACAACAATGCAGTTAATACTAATGTTGTTAATCCTCCTCCTAATATGCCTGCATAACCTAGGAGAACACTTGACTCTTATACTGCTCCTAGCCCATATTTCTATGGGAATAGCATTGTTGTCCCCCCTATTGCTGCAAACAACTTTGAGCTAAAACCTCAGTTAATTTTTTTGGTGCAGCAAAATTGCTAGTTTCACGGACTCCCAAGGAAGATCCCAACTTGTTTATTTCTAATATCCTGCAGATCTGTGACACTGTAAAAACTAATGGAGTCCATCCTGACATCTACAAGCTACTTCTCTTTCCATTTGTTGTACGGGACCGAGCTAAACAGTGGACGGACACTCAACCCAAGGAGAGCTTGGACACTTGGGATAAGGTGGTCAACCGGTTTCTGACCAAATTCTTTCCTCCTCAGAATCTGATTAAGCTGAGGACGGATATTCATACCTTCAGGCAGAAAAAGGGTGAATCTCTTTATGAAGCTTGGAAAAGGTATAAGTTGATGATCAAGAAGTGTCCTCCTGATATATTCTCTGACTGGATACAGTTGCAGATATTCTATGAAGGAGTCTCAGAGACAGCTAGGATGTCCCTGGATAATTCTGCAGGAGGTTCAATCTATATGAAAAAGACCCCTGATGAAGCTATGGAGTTGATTGAAATGGTTGCTAACAACCAGTACTTATACTCTTCTGAGAGGACTTCTGTGAAGAAAGGAGTCATGTAGTAGGATACCTTGGATGCTATTCTTACCCAAAACAAGGCTATTTCTCAGCAAATTAATGCTATTACACAACACTTGAGTAGAATACAAGTCTCAGCAGTCAGTACTTAAGACACTTCTTATGATATGAGTGGTGGCTTCCCTCAAGGTGAGACTTATGGCTATGGCCAATTTACTTTTGAATAGGTTAATTTCATGGATAATGCCTCTAGACCTTCCAACAATGATCCGTTTTCTAAGACATAAAATCAAGGGTAGAGGAATCATTCTAACTTTGGGTGGAGAAGCCAATCTCAGAGGCAACCAAAATTCAATAATTCTCAGGATGGTTTTAATCAGAATACTTTCAACAACCGTCAATTTCAAGCCTCTCAGCCATACCAAGCACCCTCTCAGTCTCAGAATCCTCCTAACTTAGCCTCTATAGTTGCAGAACTCTCCAAGAACACTCATAGTTTTATGCAGAAGACCAGAGCTTCACTTCGGAACTTGGAGATACAAGTGGGTCAGTTGAGTAAGCAAATACCTGAGAGGAGGAAGTACAGGTTACTGAAGAATCAGAGAAAACAGAAGCTCCAGAAAAGACTGAGGGTACCACAGTACATGCTCCACCCAAGGCACCCGAGCACAAGCCGAAGTTGCCATACCCTCAGAAGCTCCGAAAAGAAACCAAGGACGAGCAATTCTCACAGTTCTTGGAAGTTTTTAGAAAGTTGCAAATCAATATTCCTTTGGCTGAGGTTTTGGAACAAATGCCTCTCTATGTTAAATTCACGAAAGGCTTACTCTCTAAGAAGAAGACCTTAAATGGAGATGAAATAGTGGTCCTGGCCAAGGAATGTAGTGCAATAATTCAGAGCAAATTGCCAAGAAAGATGCCAGATCCATGGAGCTCTCAGATTCTATGCACTATTGGGAACACAACCTTTGACAAAGCCTCATGTGATCTTGGTGCAAGTATCAATTTAATGCCCTTGTCTATGATGAAAAAGCTACAAATCCAAGAGGCACAACCAACAAGGATAGCATTACAAATGGTAGACAAATCTCTAAAACAGGCACATAGACTAGTGGAGAATGTCTTGGTCAAGGTTGGAAAATTTTTTCTCCCTGCAGATTTTGTAATCATTGACATGGGAAAGGATGAGAATGACTCTATATCCTAGAAAGACCATTCCTGGCCACTGAGAGAGCTCTAATTGTTGTGGAAAAAGGTAAATTGGTTTTGAGGATGCATGAGAATTATTTGGTATTCAAGGTTTTTAGACCATTATATCACTCTGGTGAAGGAGGAACTTGCATGAAGAGGGAACTCACTAACCCAAGTCTCCAAGGATTCCTGACTGAAGTAAAGCAGAGTTTACAGCTCAAGCCTCCTTTGGTGGGAACCAATACAATTCCTCCTAACATCAAACCTAAGTTTGGTGTTGGGTGTGCATTATCCACCAAGGAGAAAGGCCCCAAGAAGAAGGTACCCAAAAAATGGAGAAACAAGAAGATTCCCACTAAAGACTTCTCACTAGGAATGAAAGTGGTATTCACTAAAAGCCCAATCTTACCTCATACAATGAACATGATCCTATCTCTAGAGCATATTGAGTTAATCAATGAGAGCACAGGAAAAATATTCACAGTGAGAGGTGGGGAGATAAAGCACTATGATCACCCCTCTCTTTAGCAGAGTTGACCATCAAGCTAGTGACGGTAAAGAAGTGCTTGTTGGGAGGCAACCCAACTCTGAGTACCTTTGATTTTATTTTCAATTTAATATGCATTTATTTATAATTTTTATTCATAGTTTTTCTTGGTTTTATGATGTTTGTGGTCATGCAAAGTGTTTAGAATAGGAACAGAAGAATCTAGAAGAAGAACAGAACACCCTGAAGAGGATCTCAATTCGGGTGCTTTGGCGCTAAATGCTATGCTGGGCGTTTAGCACTGAGGAGCACGTAAATCAAGGTGGAGTTGCGTCGTGTTGGGTGTAAACACGGACTTGGGCGTTTAGCGCCAGATGGGCAGCAATGGTGCTAGCGTTAAATGCCAGGGAGCACATTTAACGCCCTGGATGGCACGAATCTCAAAGCTTCCATGCCTCATATGGCGCTAAACGCCACCTGGGCGTTTAGCACCAAGCCTCGTCCCTCAAAAAAAAATTTTTTTTTGGAGATACTGGCGTTAAACGTCAGGGAGGGCGTTTAACACCCTAGATGGCATCCATTTTACAGCGTTGTGGCGCTGAACGCCAAAGCTGGCATTTAGCACTAGCAACGCAGGTTTCGAATTTGAAAAAGGGGTTTAACCGTTACCAACGATTAATTCCCCACCCCCCTTTGACCATTCAACCCAACATCCCCACTCCCTCTCACCCCCTACCCACTTTCCCATCCCCATTCATTCTCCCATATGCCAACCACCCTTCACATCACCCAATCATATCCCATCAATCCCACCAAATCTCTTTACCCCATTCCCCAACGGTGACACCCCCTTCCTCATTCAACCCCATTTAATTCCATTTCATCCTCACCCTTTCTCACTATAACCGTGCCCCCATCCCTCCCTCCTTATATATACCCCATTTTTCTATCTTTTTTACCACACTACAATTCACCCAATTTACTTGCATCCATCCTCTTCAAGGAAGAGAAAAGAAAACGCTCCTGCAATCGGTCCATTCAAATTTAGCCGGTATTTTTCTAAGACCCACAAGGATCACTTTAACGAGATTGTGAGCAAAAAGAAGGTGATCCCCGGAGGTCCGATTTGATTTGCAGCCGAATGAGTATCCGGAGATCTGAGAACAGATTCTGAGGAGGGGTTGACATATGCTATGCAACCCTGTGACAGATGTGGGTGTTCTGATGGTCAAGGAGTACTATGCCAATGCTTGGGTGACTTACAAGAATATCAAGGGCGTGAACCCCAACCCAAAGAACTGGCGTACTATGGTCTGAGGGAGGATTCTAGAGTTTGGTTCGGAGAGAGTGAGGGATATACTTCAGTTGCCACCATCCAGAGATGACCCTCACTCATACACTCAGAGGGTCAATACTGATCAAAGATTGGACTAGGTCCTCACAGATATATGCCTTCCCAGAGCACAGTGGAGGAGGGATGCTAGAGGTCAACCATACCAGTTGGGAAGACATGATCTGAAGCTGGTTACTCGAGGATGGTTGGAGTTCATACAGTGCTCCATCATCCCTAGGAGGTTACCATCAACCGAGCTATGATGATTCACTACATCATGCTCGGTAATGAGATGGAGGTACAGCGTGTGATCCCTCAGGAGTTGTATAGCATAGCCGCGAAGGCCTCCACCTCTGCTAGATCGGCCTTCCCTCACCTCATTTTTCGCCTGTGAGAGGCCGCTCGAGTCCGCATTGACGAAGATACCCCTATTGATGTTGACAGACCAATTACTAGGAGGGGTATGGAGTATTCCAAGGAGCTTGGACGAGCACTGTCTCAGGAGCTAGTTCCCCCGCCTTAGTAGAAGTAGCCTGAGATGCCTCAGGGATATTATTTCCCCCCTCGTGACTATTAAAATCAGTTGACGACATCTATGGGCAGCTGACGTCGTCTGTTGACCAACTGAGGATAGAGCATCAGGCCACTCTGCCCTCCTTCAGCAGCTAGTGGAGGAACAACAGAGTCAGAGGCGAGAGTTGGAAGAGCTGAGGCACTGGAGAGGATTCCCAGGAGGGAGCAGCCACCAAGACTAAGGTGGTTGAGTTTCATTATCTGCTGCTTTATCTATTTTCTATTTTTCCAGTTATTTTATCTTGCTTTCTGTTATCTGTTTGAATTCCTTTGCATGACTATTAGTAGTATTTTATTATTTTTCTAGCTTAGTTTTTTAATTTGATATTTTATGTTTATTTTAAAAAAATGTCTCATGTATTGCTCACTGAGCTTGAAAAAAAATCAAAAGAAAAAGAAAAGAAGTAGTAAAATACATGAGACTTGAGTTATATATTCTGAGTTGTTCTAGTTGCTTTGATATGGTGGTATTATCTATAATTCTGAATGTAAAATTGATATTGAAGTTAAGAGTGTTAATTCCTGAGATACAGAAACTTAGAGAAATATTATGGATTCTCTAAATTGAGTAAGACATTGATCCTTGAAGCAAAATAAATAGCAAAAAGAAAAATAAAAAGCAAGGTCCAAGGCTCTGAGCATCAATGGTTAGGAAGGTCAAACATGATTAAAAGCTTAAAAAGTTGTTTTTCTAACCATATGCTTGTGGTGTGAAAGTGTCAAGTAACCCTTGAGATAGAGCACTAAGAGCCGAGACCAAGTGCAATTACAAAGTATGCCAAAGGCTCTGAGCACCACTGACTGGGAGGAATTAAAAGAAAGATAAGAACTCAAAGAATTCTCCAGTTAAGTGCTTGTGGTGTTGTTGTGTCAAGTTAAGCCTGAGACAAAACACTTAGAGTCACGGCTAGGCTCAAGGTGCAAAGCACCAAAGAAAAGAAAAGAAAAAGTTGTTTTCAAGGATCAATCAGAGCTTAAGGAGGAAGAGAATCCATAATATCATTCGAATTCTAGTTCTGAATGATATCAATATTTCTGAGCTTCAAAAGATAGTGAGATGCCAAACCTATTTAAAATCACAGTGGCATTAACCCCACTCAGTAATTGGAATGGAGCTTAAATGAACACTCAAGTCTTAAGCAATTTTTCTTCTCAGCCCTACACTGTTTTTAGTTGCTTGAGGATAAACAACATTTCAAGTTTGGTGTTGTGATGCGTGAGCATCTTTTTTTTATTTTTTGTTTATTTTAAGTGAGAATTTAATAAGTTGTATTCTTATTTTAGTGTTTGAAGCCTCTTTGGATGCTACTTTGATTTGCTTTGGTGTTTCAATTATTTTAGGTGAAGTTCGGATCGATTTGGCAGAGTTCGTGTGCAAGAAAAGAGAAGAGTTGGAAGCTGCCAAGCTGGCGCTAAATGCGGACCTGGGCGTTTAGCGCCAGCAACTCAAAAACGCGTGGCGCTAAACGCCAAGTCTAGCATTTAGCGCTAGGAAGGCATAACCAAAGGAGGAGTTTCTGCCCATAAGGGCGCTAAATGCCGAATCTGGCGTTTAGCGCCAGCAATGCGGATCACACTTCAACAAAAGAATATCTTTAGTTATATTTAACTTTTAATTGTTCTATTTTATTTTATTTTAATTATTTTTAATTACAAACAAAATCTTTTAGGTTTAGAATTTATTATTTTGTTTTAGTTTCAAATCAAATTAGGTTAGATATAAAAGGAAAAAGATTCAGTCCTTCGAGGGGATCTTCTCTCTCACGCACTTTCACATTTTCTGAACACTAGTTTTCTCTCTAAGTCATGAGCCATTAAACCTGCTTGGTTAAGGTTAGGAGCTCTATTTATTTCTATGGATTAAGACTATTATTATTCTATTTTAATTTATATATTGATTTAGTTTCAAAGATTACTTTCGTTCTTCATCTTATTATGAATCTGGGTATATCGGGAGAACAACCCTTATTCTATATGCATTATTGTGATTCTTGGAAGAGTTATCTCACTTGAATACTAGCTTGAAAGTAAATTCCTCCTAAACTGCTAATTGCTTGGACTTAGCGGGATACGTGACATATAATCCTCTTATATTTGGGTAATTAAGATTTTTATGGCTAATAAACTAGAATTGAACCTAAACCTCTAATCTATATTAAGTGAGCAAGGAATTGGCGGTTGATTAGGTTAGAGGAGACTAAATCACTAAGGAATTAGGGTTTAGTCAATTACAGTTTGCGATGAAATGAATCTTGCATGATTAAAATAGTTGGTAAGAAATCTTAATTCAAAAGAATAAATAACTTCAAAACCTTAACTATATTCTCATATACTTTTCACACTAATTTCACTGTTTGCGTTCTTACTCTCTGAATTACTGTTTAATACTTTTGAACCTCAAAATACCATTTTCTGCTTACCTGACTAAGTTATTCATTCGACTATTGTTGCTTAGTCCCTCAATTCTCGTGGGATCGACCCTCACTCACCTGAGGTATTACTTGGTACGACCCGGTGCACTTGCCGATTCAGTTGTGGATATTCTAATTTCGCACCAACACCACGGATATGCAGATCGGATCCGATCCATGAACACCCCTATCCACAGCAATATCAATATGTGTCCTTAGGACATAAGATAAATAAATCTTATTGATAATTATCTTTTTTATAATATTTGATGCAGTATTACATTAAATATTTTTTTCTCTTATATTAGTTCCTTTAAAAGAAGTGAATGTATTATTGACCCCTTAATAACAATCTTAGCTAATGTGAAACCTATAAACTTAGGGCAACACTAATATAAAGATGGTAAAAATATTTTTTTAAGTTGTTTATCTGGTCACACTTAAAAAATGTACTCTAAAAAACATAAATTAATAATTAAAGTATAAATTATTAATAAAATTAAAGATGTAAAAAAAAAATAATTATATTAATGATTCTAATTAATATTAATTCAAATGACACTGAATATTTCTTAAATCAATATAAAATATTTTTTTTAAAATCTCAATTTCACAATAAATTTTATTCAAAGAATTTAAAAATAAATAAGAATTACTAGAAAAAAATAGAATAATTAAGACATGGTAGATTAAAATAAAGATATTCAAAATTAAGAGAAAAGATATTCAAAAAAAAGATAATTTTTAGGAGAATGATTTAGAAATCTTAATCATTTTTCAAACTTATATATGTGCAAAACAAAATAACGTATGTAAACATAATAAATACATTGTTGAGTTTGAAAAAACAAAAATAATAATTTTAATAATGACTAAATATTATAATTTTAGGTTAAAAATTCAATTATGTGTGTAATTTATTTGGCTATTGTGCAGGACAAATGTAATAAAAATACAATTATTTAGGCCTAAGAACAATTGCAAACATTCCACTCCCATATGGGCCAATTGCAACAAGCCAACTCCTATTATCTTCTCTCTGACCTATAAACAAATGATCAAAATACTGTCATCTATCTTCAGTTTGTGACCCACGTGACTAACCCTAGATTAAGAAAAAAAGAAATTTTTTCACAAGTAAAAAGGTTTTTCAGCTAAGGGTTCAATTAAAAGAGAAAAAGTGATTACCGAATTCAAGTAACAAAAAAGAAAGAAGAAGAAAAGTCAAAAGCTAGTGCACAAAAGCAAAAATCAAATCAAAAGTTAAATCAGAATAACATTTTTATCTTTATGTTTTCATTGTAGCTGGTTGAAGTTGCCTTCTTTTTGTATGCATCATTCGAATAAAAAGAAAAAAAATAGAGATTGTGTATCACTACTACAAATCAAAAGTCAAAAATAAAACTTGGAGCCAAAAAATGGATGAATGGCTCAGATCCTTAAAGGCAAAAAAAAGAAAGAAAGAGAAGCAGTAAAGTAAGGTAAGGATGCATGCCAACTTTAATCACTGCTGTTGTCCTATCTCTCCTCTGCGTCTCTGATATGAATTTTGGAGAAGAAAAACAAGTCAACGATGTTCAATCAAGCTCAAGTTTTGGAAGCTTTACTCTTCTTTAAAAAGGGTAAACAAACAGAAATTAAACCAAGGAGAGTGAGCACACTGTTTGAAACTTTATAGCTTTCAAGTTATCCCTTCTTCTCCTTCATGACTTTACAATGAATATTTTGTTCTTTAGTTTTATCTTTCTTTGTTTCTTATCAATAGAAAAATGACATTATGTGAGGTATTAAAAAAAGTCATTGAGAGAAAAGGCAAAGAGAGTAATCTTGGAGAAAAGTCATAAAATTATTTCAAATTCTTTTGTTTATATTTCTGTTTTGTATTCATGATTCTGAGAAGATTTTTTTGCTAAGTTGGGTGAGCACTTAGTGGTTGAAAGTTTAGGGAGTGAACCTAGCCAAATCAAGGTTGGGTAATTTGTCCCAGATAGGATTGGGTAGAATCCTAGAAAATTGATGATTGTAATCTTCGTGAAAGATAGTAAAAATTTCACCACAATTGTGGTGGAGACTGGATATAGGCAACATTATATATGGTGGTTGAATCAGGATATATAGCTGTGTCATTTTCTCTTTGTATACTCAAAAGTAATGTGTTTTTTCTATTCTGTTTCTGGTTTTATTCAATATGAGACAAAATAAAATTATTTTCTGCAATATTACAGACTCAACATCAACACTGAGATTGAAGTTAAAGTGTACAAATTTTAAAAGAACTCATAAATTTAACCTCTTTTCTTTAGGCCATAGAGAACTTTTATACATAAAAGTTTTTAAATCATTAAAGTTAAATACTCTAGTAATCCCTACAATTACGCTGAATTTATAATTATATTTTTATATTTTAAAAGTTTTTAATATGATTTTTATATCTATTTTAAAGGGTAATTTACGAAAATAAGATATTTGTTGCTAATGGTGTAAGATAAATGAAAATAATAAATAACGTTTTGTATTAATAGAGATCTAATTATAAATTTAAAATCAGAATAAATGGTCAAATTAGTCCCGTAAAGATCACTCATTCTTCAAATTAGTCTTTGAAATATTTTTTTAATCAAATTCATCATTCAAATATTTTTAGTTTAGTCATTTTAGTCTTTTGGTCACTTTCGTTACTAATGGAATCAAAAATTTGTTAATATGACACGTTAAGGAACACCACAACACACACTTAATAGTCTTAATTAATTAGTGATTAATATGATAAATTTATGAAATTAGATCAAATCAACTCTAAATTAAGAAATTCTAATGATTAAGTTCTTCTCTCAATTAGGTTTTGATATGATCTAATTTCATAAACTTATCATACTAATAATCAATTAAAATTTCTATGTGTGTTGTAATATCACTTAACGTGCCACTTAATAAATTTTGGCACCATCAACAAAGAAAATGACAGAAAGATTAATGTGATTAATTTAAAATCTTTAAGGGATAAATTTGATTAAAAAAAATTTTGATGACTAATTTGAAGAACAAGTGGTCTTTTAGAGACAAATTTGACGATTTATCCTTTAAGATTAGTATAAAAATTTAAATTTTTAAAATATAAAAACTAAAAAAGTAAGTTAACGAA
>NC_029788.2:16154531-16155443 GCF_000816755.2 Arachis ipaensis
ATCATTAATTATTTAATATCATATAGTGAATTAGTGATTACTATCTTCAGTGAACTGAAAAGAGTGATAATGATCTTAAACCAACTAAGCTCACGAATTAACTGTAATGAGTTTGAATAATGAGTGCGTCTTCACTTCTTAGTTCTTAATATCCAAGTTTTTTATCTAGGTTCAAGTCAACATATTTAAAGAACAAGATGCAGTCATTGTTACGTATTTTATGTCTCTTTTTATTTTTAGAAAAAATCTAGGGGCCAGCAATTTTTGTGTTTTCTGGTCAGCACTTAACCATCAAAATAAAAGTGAGTGATCTCCCACTATTAGATATAATCTCACACCATTAAAAATATTATTGATGGCCAATTGATGGTTATAAAATACCAAAATTGCTGGCTCCTAGCATTTCTCTTATTTTTATTTTATTATAAAGGAATTTTTATTTTTGATTGAAATTGTAAAATAATTAAGATAACTTATGAAAAAAACTAGTCCATACGTACTCTTTTTTTCTATTGGATATCATAAAATTATCATGTCCAAAGCAAAAATAATAAAATAATAAAATCATTTTAATACAAATAATAATAATAATCATAATTATAATAAAGAAAAAGATATACTCACGAACTAAACTGGCCATATAACTAGCCGACTAAAAAGGAAAAGGGAGGTTAATTTATGCAAATAAAAAAAAATTATATAGCAAATTTCATAGTTAGTTTAAAAAGAAAAAATTCAACAAATAAAGTAGAGTAAAGAGACAAAATAAAAATCATAAAATAAGATAAAAACACCAATTTTTTTTTATCTTTTATATTACCATCAATAATTAAAAGAATCAGTATAATTCCAATTTCTGTAATTTCTGTCTAAAGATACAATAGTTTCAGCAATACTTAGCACCTTATTCTA
>NC_029788.2:16155481-16157996 GCF_000816755.2 Arachis ipaensis
TCGATCTAGTTCTACCCCTGTATCCAAGTCTCAAAATTCAAGGACGCCGGCTTTAGAGGCCAAACAATACCACACATGCCAAGATAATACTCACAAGTAACAAACAATTACCGAATATTTTTAACATTTTTACTACATAATACACATACATAAGTTGTCATTAAGAATAAAAAACATTCAATCTACTCAACTTATTCTTAGTATTAATTCTATTAATTAAGACAAATTAAACCAAATAAAAATTTCAATTCAAAATGTAACTATTCTTTTTCAAATGATTTAATAATAAAAATTTTATTTTTATCAAATTTTTATACAAGTCTTTTTTTTCTCGTGTCAATTTAGTTAATTGTAATACACTACGAAATGAACTCAACAATTCTAATTTTCATTTATAGAAATCTTTCTTTCGTTAAAAATTTCAAAACCACTCTAATTGATCTCAAAATTTACATTTTTGTACGGTTGATTTTTTTGGTTTGAAACTAAAAAAAACCTTTAAAGAATACATTGTAACTAATTATCCTTCTAAAATAGGGGCGTTCTAGCGTACAGACGCAAGTTGGGGAAGGTGTACAGAGAATTTGTTTTTTGTGCTGGAAAGAGGACGCGTGTGAGGTTGGATTTTGTAACGGAAAAGAGTTCGACGGTGCGGGATTTGATGTTGGCTTAGAAGGCTTACAAGAGGTGAGCCTAGCCGATGCTATTAATTAAAGAGGGATATGGAATCAGGAATGGATTGATGGGTGGGTCATTCTGGATGTGGGCTTTGGGAGAAAAATAATTTTGGGTCAATTTCGGAAGAAAAAAAAATTGAGTTAGGGTGGGAAAAGGGAAACAGTATGCAGGAGTAGTTTCCTAACCAAAGTCCCACCCACTTTCTCCGTTGCAAAGGTGGATGTGGCCAATGCTTCCCTGATTTGAAGAGTGGTCGTCCCCGGCGGCACTTGCGCAGGTCTGGGCACCGTGTTAGGGTCGCAGCGCAGGCATGAGGTTGTGTTCGAGTCGTTGTCTCCAGTGCTGAACGCGGCTCCCCACGCTGAAGGATGGAGTGAGCCGTACTTCGCACCGGCTGATTTTAATAAATAGTTGTCGTATATATTAGTATAATAGATATAAATTTATTAATAAATTATTAAAATTTGAGAATAATTATTATTTTAACATAAAGATAAAATAAAATATTTATGATAGAGTAAAATTAACAAAATACTTATTATTCCTGTTTCATATTATTTTAGAATAACTGGATATTCTTAAATTGTTAGTAAAAATATGCATTTTAAATTTTAATTTTAATTTTTTTACTTTTTTTTATTTCTTATTTACATAGAACCGGGTTAACCAGTTCAATCAGTTATCCACCAGTTCAATGAATAATCCAGTAACCTACTAAATTAGTAGGTTTGATCACCAGTTCGGTTCTGACAACTATGATCAATAGAACTCGATTTTACCCCATGGGTGTTATATTTTTGGAAGAGTCAGAGACGCAGGAGGAGTGGATTAGAACTGGTTCTAACAGTGATAGCGAAGAAAGATAAAGGTCATTTCAGAAACCCAAATTCTTGGACTTCCACAATCATTATTTTTCCTTAAAATCGCTCGACGGAAAACTGCCGAACTAGGCCAGGAATCGGCCAGTTGGCTGTCCCCAGGTCCTCAGCGTCGCCGCTTCTACCTCTTCCCCGTGTGGTTTTAATCTTGGCTGGCACATCATTTTCATCTTCCTCTTTCCCGGGTAGTTCGGCACGTCGTGTTTTTCTTCGCTGGCTTCTCGGTACGGATTCTAACTTAGTGGCACTGCTTTCAATTCTTCGCCTCCGCTTCTTCCTTCTACTTTCTAAATGTTCGGTCTTCTTCTTCGTCGGAAGTTCAGAAATTATTGTACAACTTTTGTTCCATTTCTCCTTTAATGTTTTGTGTTTGGCTAATTTTTCTCTCTACAAACAGAAAAGTGATTTTGTTCATAAAACCACTTTTACAACAAGCAATAATTTCTAGCTTCTCCGTTGCACTAACGTGCGTCTAACCACTACCTTCAACATTTATGTTTGTTATACCCTACTTTCTCCTTTATACAAGATATTGCATTATTTATAGAATTCTTATTATTTTTCTCTAACTAAAATCTTTTTTTATTATTTATTATTTATATTTTTTGTTAATTTTTTTATTTGACATTATATATTTTTAAAGTTATAATCTTTGTGTATTATATTTATTATTATCTTTTTATAATACAATTTATTGATCTCATTAGGTCAATTAAATTAAGCAAAAAAATTTAACCATAAAAAGTTAGTAAATGGGAGTTTGCGTAAAATTGATTTTGCAAACTTGATTTTGATAAAAATAGTTACTTTGTGTTAAAGTGATTTATGTTTGGTAATTTTTGTATCAAATTGATTATAGTAAAATAAATGTTATTTGGCTTATACCATTGCAAATCACTTTTAGATAAAAATTTCCTAAAATAGATCTCAACTTAAATAATTTTTTTATATTATCCTAT
>NC_029788.2:16158014-16159145 GCF_000816755.2 Arachis ipaensis
TTACCTAATAGAATCAATAAATCATATTATAAAAAGATAATAACAAACATAATACACAAAAATCACAATTATAAAAGTGTATAATATCAAACAAACAGTTAAAAAAAATAAGAATAATAAATAATAAAAAAATAGAGCTCCTATAAATAGAAATAAAACGAATTTTATAAATAATATAACAACATACATGAAGGATGAAGTTGGTAAAAGATAAATAAATAGTTAGTATCCATAGCTAAAAACTCGTTAGGAATAGTTGCTTCTTGTAAACTTCGATTTTGGTAGCAAAATCACTTCTGCCTTCATGAAAAAAATTTTACCAAACCAAAAATTAAAGCTTTTAAAAAGTCTAAACGTGTTTCTTCTCTTCCAACAACTTCTCAAAACACACCCTATCTTCAGTGTTAAAAAAATAATTAGTGTGATTGCATTCCTTCTTTCACTTCCTTAATTTTGTTCGACTTTATTTGGGTCATACAAAGTTTTCTTTTGTTTGGTCAACCTTCAAACAACACAAGTAATTAATGTTCCAATATGCTTGTAACTCATGCCACCCTTACAAAAATGATGACACCACGGCCCACCCATATCCAAGGCCACACATGGAGCCCATCCAAGCACGGCCCAATGCTCCACATCTTACCGCAGCTACTTCTACCCAAACGGAGCCAATTCTCTTCCCTCACATCAGCTAATCGGCTACATGGTGGCTTCACATTACACCGTTTTCCATGGACACCTGTCAGCACCACATAGTCCCAAAAGGAATATCTGTATCCTCACATCTGTATACTATAACCCGCCTCTAGAATATGAAAATTACTTCTAATGATTAAAAATAAGAGATACTATGTATCACATCATTTAACTTACACCAAAATTAAAGTTAATGAATTTACGACCCTTTAGTTTATAGACCCGCAAGCATTAACAATAATTAGATTTTTTAATTTATAATATCAACATATATTCTTAAGATACAAGATAAATAAGATTTATTAATAATTATCCTTTTTAAAAGAAGTTAATGTATGTTGACCTCTTAATAACAATCTCAACAAATATGAAACCTATAAACTTAGGCATCTCTCCTATAAAAATGATAAAAAGTAATTTTTCTAAAGTTGGTTG
>NC_029788.2:16159164-16160209 GCF_000816755.2 Arachis ipaensis
TCATAATAATATCAATATATATTCTTAGAACACAGGATAAATAAATTTTATTAATAATTCTTCTTTTTTCAATATTTGACGTAGTATTACGTTAAATATTTTTGAGATAATACTCAATTTGGTCCCTAAACTTACACGCGAGTCTCAATTTAATCCATGAAGTTTCAATTGCTTCTATTTAGTCTCTAAACTTTGTGAACATAACTCATGTTAGTCCTTGAAACAATTTTCAACGTACAAACGTTAACAAAACACTGTCGTGACAGCTGGATGCCACACTAAACTTTGTAAAATGATGTCGTTTTGGTTTTGGCACTCAAATAACCTAAAAACAACATCCTAAATGGTGTTTATTAAAATTTTACCTAACAAAATAAGTAATACGATGCCGTTTTGAGCTATTTAAATGTCAAAACCAAAATTGCATCATTTTACAAGTTTTAACGTGACATGTGATAGTCTACAACAGCACTCTATTAACGTTTTTATACTAAAAATAGTCTCAGGGACTAATATGAGGCACATTTATAAACTTTAGAGACTAAATAGAGATAATTGAAACCTCAGAAACTAAATTAAAACTCACATGTAAGTTCAGGACCAAATTAAGTATTATCTCAATATTTTTTCTTTCACTTATATTAATTCCTTTAAAAGACGTGAATGAATTGTATCCCTTAATAAAAATATCAACAAATGTGAAACCTATAAATTTAGGGCATCACTCATATGAACATGGCAAAAATAACTTTTTTTTAAAATTGTTTATTGGATCACACTTAAAAAATTACTCTAAAAAATGTAAATTAATAATTAAAGTATAAATTATTAATAAAGTTGNAGAGTGTTAGTGGTACTCCTTCAAAAACTTATTAAGCGAAAAGATAAATAGTGCCAAGAAAGAGCAAGGATTTTTCTATTAAAAGTAAATCTAACATTGAGATATTTTCATTTGTGATATTTTAATAACATTATTTTTCTCCTTTTATTTATACATAATTGTTTTTAAATCATTAAAGTTAAATATTCTGTTAATCCCTATATA
>NC_029788.2:16160547-16164342 GCF_000816755.2 Arachis ipaensis
GAAAAAGGAGGGTGGAGGCCAAAAATCAGCAACCACCATTGCAACATTCACTAATTTTATTGACAGTAACGAATTAGTGGATATTGGAATGGTGGGGCGCCCTTTCACGTGGACAAATCGAAGACAAGGAGAGGATTTGGTGAAGGAGAAGCTTGACCGCTATTTAGTTGGGATGAAATGGAAGTTGAAGTTTCCGAATGCAGTGGTGCACAGGCTCACAGAGTCAGGCTCGGATCATGCTCCAATTTTGATGGAAACCGAACCTCAATTCTGGCAAAGTAAAAGGCGGTTTAAATACCAGGAATGTTGGTGTGGAGAAGAGGATGTCAAGAGAATTGTCAGTGAAGTGTGGAGAATGGAAGTTATAGGCTCGGCTATGTTTTCCTTGGCCCAAAAGTTAAAAGTTTGTAGACATAGACTAGTTTAATGGCAGAAAACTCACAAAGCAAACTCCGGGAAAGAAATTGAGGATCTTCAAGCTAAACTAGAGGAGTTGCGGGTGGCTGGAATCAATGGGGGAGAGGAGGTTACCAGTTTATAGGAGAAGTTGGAGCTGGCATATTTGAAAGAAGAGAGCTATTGGCGAGAAAAATCTAGAGTCAAGTGGTTAAAAGAAGGAGATCAGAACACTAGATTCTTTCACCAGAAATTTCAATCAAGGATGCGAAGGAACAGAATTTGGAGATTAGTGGGGAGGGACAATGAGATTGCATCGAAACCGGAGGATATTGCAAAGGTAGCTGAAGACTACTTTTGCGATATTTTTACTTCTTCTTATTCGGCTGATCCGAATCCATACTTAGAGGATTTGGAGCCTAAGGTTACAGCTTCCATGAACCGTAGGCTCCAAAGGCCAGTAACTATGGACGAGGTCAAAAGAGCTACATTTAGTGTTTATGCTTAGAGTGCTCCTGGTGATGACGGGTTTACAGCTAAGTTTTTTCACTTTTTCTGGGATATAGTTGGAGGTGATGTTTTTAAGGCAGTGAGAAGTTTCTTTCACAGTGGTAGAATTTTAAAAAGCTTCAATCATACTCAAATTTGTTTGATTCCAAAGGTGCCAGATGCTAGTGACATGACTCAGGTACGACCGATCAGTTTGTCTTCAGTTATGTATAAAATTATTTCTAAAGTTATGGTGCACCGATTACAAGGTATTATGAATAAAATTATAAGCCCAAATCAGAGTGCGTTTCTCAAAGGTAGACTCATTTCAGATAATATTCTAATTGCCCACAAATGTATGCACTATTTGAAAAATAAGAGAAGTGGGGCAGAGCATGAGATGGCTATTAAACTAGACATGAGCAAGGCTTATGATATGGTTGAATGGCATTTTTTATGGTATATTATGGATAAGTTGGGGTTTGATGCTAAATGGATTAACTGGACTAAGGAATTGGTAACGACTGTTTCTTACTCTGTCGTTGTGGAAGGTCAACCTTTTGGCTATTTTAGGCCAAATAGGAGCATCCGACAGGGTAACCCCCTATCTCCATATCTCTTTCTTTTTTGTGCAGAAGGGCTTTCCTTCTTGCTACACAAGGCAGAGCAAAACAGATTAATTTAAGGAGTTCAAGTTAATCGGAGATGCCAAACAGTTAATCACCTTTTGTTTGCTGATGATTCAATCCTTTTTTGCAAGAGCGCACCTAATACAAGCCAAAGTATTCTAGAATTGCTAGAGATCTATGAGGGTTTCAGTGGGCAAAAAGTCAATTTGAATAAGTCGGCTATCTTTTTCAGTCACAACACACCTCAGAACACAAGACTAGCAGTTGCTCAGACACTAAATATTGAACATATCGGAGCACAAGACAAATACCTGGGACTGCCCTCTATAGTTCAAAAATCAAAGAAAGCAACCTTTGGAGCTATCAAGGATAAAGTTCAGAAGAGGATTATGGGTTGGAAAAGAAGTCTATTGTCATCAGGTGGCATGCACACGCTATTGAGAGCGGTGGGAGAGGCGATTCCTATTTATACACTCTCTTGTTTCAAGCTCCCGGACATGCTGTTGACTGAGATTCATAGCATGCTCTCGCAATTTTGGTGGGGTCAAAAAGGCGCAGAACGAAGAATGGTTTGGATTAAATGGGACACAATGACGAGACCGAAGAAAGATGGAGGGCTGGGGATCAAGGACCTAAGGGCGCAAAATTTGGCTTTATTGGGCAAGCAATGTTGGCATCTAATGAAATACCCTAATTCTACTCTATCAAGAATGATCAAAGCTAAATATTTCAGATATACAGATTTTCTACATACAGAGATAGGAAGCGTACCGTCGTGGGGCTGGAGAAGTGTCCTTGAAGGGCGTAAGGTGATCGAGAAAGGCTTGTTATGGAAAATAGGCTCTGGCACTAATGTTCGCATCCTCCATGACCCCTAGCTCCCACCACCAGTGCCCCTTAATGTCCCTCAAAATGCACTTACAATCCCGCCAAATCTGTAAGTGTATTACGTTAGTGTGTTACTAAATCCTGATAGAAACTGGAATAGAAATCTGATTGAGTCGATTTTTTCAGTTGATATATGCAATAAAATTTTTTCAATCAAACCAACAGAGGAGGAGGATGAAGTTAATTGGTGTTGGACAAAATTTGGTATATATGAAGTTGGGTCAGGATACAAAATTGCTTATAGATTTTTTCATTTTCCTACTTCATTGAGGCCCCAGAACATACACAACAGAGTCTGGAATAGCATTTGGGAGTTAAAATTACCACATAAAATTAAAATTTTTCTATAGAAAAGTCTTCATGAAAAGCTTCCGGTGTTGCAATAAGTTCACAGCCGGTTCGCATCCACTCCTGCCACTTGTCCAAGATGCATGTTGAAGGCTGAATAAATTTCTCATGCTTTGTTCCAATGCCCCTGTCTTCAATAATATGGAGCCTAAACTTAATAACCCCTGACCTATGGATGAGAGAAGAAGAAACTTTTTTCAATTGGTGGCAATGAGGCTTATCCTGAGCAGCGGCTCAATTCGATGGTAGACAAAAGACCCTCCTCATAGCGGCGCTGTGTTGGAGCACTTGGAAAGCGAGGAATCGGTGTGTTTTTGAGAAGGTAATAAGCCCGGCACCAGAGATAGTGAAAGAAGCCAGCAATTTAGTGCGTGAACTCGTGAGCCATACTTGATAGATGCTATTAATTTTCTTTACTCTTACTTTACTCTTCTTTAAACTCTTAGTCTTTCAGTCACAATTAGTGATAAATAAAAATACTCAATTCTTTTGTACTTCCTTATGGAAACACTTTTATTTTATATTAATAAAATAACATTTATCTTTAAAAAAATTATAAAATTAAAATTAATATAAAAATTTAATTAAAAATTTTTAAAATAATAAATTAGTGATTAGTACAATAATATTCTACAATCAACAGAAAAGAGTTTGAATAATGAGTTCGTCTTCACTTCTTAATTCTTAATATCCAGGTTTTACTTTTAGGTTATAGCCAAGCCAACATATTCAGAGAACAAGACACAACTATTGTCACACTCTTTTGTTTTCTGTTTTATTATAAAAAAGTTTTATGGTATGGATAGCATTAAATATCTACACCTATAAATATTATGTGGATATCGTAATTGATGAATACGTTTGGGGTTGTCTATATTTATAGGTTCAGTTGATAAGACAACATATCAAGCACTATCAGTATTTTTACAGATTTACTGCACAATATACGAAAAATTAATAAGACTAATGAGATGCTAATTATTTTTGACAAGTTAAAACTAATGAACAAGTTGTATTTTTTTTTTTTTTTTTTTTTTTTGGATTT
>NC_029788.2:16164575-16167493 GCF_000816755.2 Arachis ipaensis
ATTCTGATGTATGTGGGCCGATGAAGACAAGAACACTTGGAGGGTCTATCTATTTTGTAACCTTTATTGATGATAATTCTAGGAAATTATGGGTTTACACTTTGAAGACCAAAGATCAAGTTTTGAATGTGTTCAAGCAATTTCAAGCTTCTGTTGAAAGAGAAACTGGGAAGAAGTTGAAATGCATTCGTACTGACAATGGTGGTGAGTACTCAGGTCCATTTGATGCTTATTGTAAAGAGCATGGTATAAGACATCAGAAGACTCCTCCGAAGAGTCCTCAGTTGAATGGCTTGGCTGAAAGGATGAACAGAACATTGGTTGAAAGAGTTAGGTGCTTATTGTCACAGTCTGGATTGGCAAAATCCTTTTGGGGTGAAGCTTTGAGCACTGTTGTTCATGTCTTGAACTGGACACCGTGTGTTCCCTTGCAATTTGAAGTGCCAGAGAAGGTATGGTCAGGTAAAGATGTTTCTTATGATCATTTAAGAGTCTTTGGATGTAAAGCTTTTGTTCATATTCCTAAAGATGAGAGATCTAAGCTTGATGTAAAAACTAGGCAATGGATTTTTATTGGCTATGGCATGGATGAGTTTGGTTACAGGTTTTATGATCCTGTTAACAAGAAGGTGATTCGGAGTAGAGATGTTGTCTTTGTTGAAGACCAAACATTGAAGGATGTTGATAATGCGGAAAAGCCAATGGTTCAGCCTAGTGATGCTTTTTCTGACTTGGATATTACTCCCTCTATGCCTATGGTAGAAGATGGTAGAGTTGAAGCTCAAAATAATGAGCATGATACAAGAAGGTGCTTCAAAGGTTTGGCATGAATGATGCCAAATGTGTTGCTAGTTCTTTTGCTCCTCCTTTTAAGTTAAGTACCAAGCAGTGTCCAACCACTGATGAGGAGAAACAAGCAATGGATGAAATTCCTTATGCCTCAGCTGTTGGAAGCTTGATGTATGCTATGGTGTGTACTAGACCAGACATTACTCATGCAGTTGGTACTGTGAGTCGTTTTCTCTCTAATCCAGGTAAAGAACATTGGAATGCTGTTAAATGGATTATGAGATCGGAATTAGGTGAGGCAACCAACTTACAAGAACTTGACTTGTCTTCAAATCATCTTACGGGAGCTATTCCAAAAGAGCTTGGCAAGTTGACTTTGATGATACAACTCTTGTTAAGCAACAACAGTTTTTCCGGAAATGTTCCCATTCAGATTTCTGTTGGGTTTTTCTCTCCTTTGTGAGGCCCAAGCCCAACATTTTGAGGGTGTCTCTTGCACCCATTGTGCCACAACCCTAGTTCAGATTTTTGGGGGTCATTGAGAGTAAGAGAGAGTAGCCACCAAGTGAGAGAGAAAGGGAAAAACAGAATTCCCGTTTTTGCCCAAAGTAGTAAATTTCAAATGTCAGTTTCTTAGTTGTTCACCGTTGGATCGGCTTGAAATTTAAACTGCATGTTTTTATCATCTTGTTCTTCATTCTGGTCGGTGGAGATGTTGATTGGAGATTTGCAGTGAGAGAAATTGGCTTCGCAAGAGAGAAATTAGGTTTCCCGTTTTTACACAGAGCAGCAATTTTGGAACGACAGTTTCTCATTCTTTCACCGTTGGATCGACGTGAAATTTGAACTGTAGATTCTTCACATCTTGTTTTTCATTTTGGACGGTGGAGATTTTAATTGAAGATCTGCAGAGGGAGAAATTGGCTTCGACAGTAGCTCTATTTTTTGGGTATATTTCATCTTCTTGCTTTTCATTTGTGAGCTTTGGTGCTTTGATGTTTTGGCCGGTTATATGCACATTTTTGTGCTTTGTTTGAGACTCTCTTGTACCTCATTTGATTATAGTGGAGCTATTTCATTGGTCTGGACGACTTGTGATTTTTACCTCTCACATTGAGGGGGTTTTCCACGTTAAAATCTTGGTGTGTTCTTATTATTGCTTTACTTGCTATATTTGCTTGTTATAGTTGCTGCCATATTGTGTTGTGAGTGCTTCCATATTGTTCTTGTGTTGGACATTTGTGTCGTTTCCGCTGCTAGGCTCTTTCAAAAATAACTTTCTTTGTGCATAAAAATAAGTCAAAAAAAGCATTAAAAAAAATAGACTAATATGTTTTTGAATTTGTTTAGGGTAATCCAATTTTTTATTTTTCAGAGAATGTGATTATGCTTTTTTATGTTTTTATTTTTTGTTATGGTGTTCTCATAAAATGGAAGAGATTTTATATTATTAACCAGATAAAGAAAATAAGAGGATGCGATGCATGGTTTTGATATTTGACCAAAAAAAAAAAAATAAATAAATATGTAATGTATATTTAATTCATGTTTTCAGGGGACAACTAAGTTTTCTTGACCATTTTGTTGTTTGGAAATGAATTATAAGTGAGGATTTTTCAATTTAACGTGAGTCAAACTACTTGGTATATTTTTTTGGTGTTTATAACATGAACACCGAATTCAATATACATATAATTCAAGATAAAGGTAGAGACCCAGTGAACATAGAAAGCAAGAAGAATATAAAGCTTTTACTCTCTTAATAATGTTGATAATAATAATGTATAATGTATATCTAGTATTGCTACAGTCAAATTAATAATTCATAAAACTTAATATGTTAACTTAATACGATGATAATGATTATGTAATATAAAATATTTTAATCTTCTCCTCAAACATTAAGTGTAAAAATTGGATATATTTCGATGTTAAAGTAAACCATAAAATAAATTAAATTTATTACACTCAAATTATTAAAGAATGACTTTAAAACTAATTTGAAGATTATAAAGCATAAATTGTATATCAAAAATCATAGCCGCTAAAAATCTTTTTGTTTCCTATATCTAAAACAAAAAATTAAGACAGAAAAATATTATTTTTATTATTTTTTTAATGATATTCTT
>NC_029788.2:16167697-16171069 GCF_000816755.2 Arachis ipaensis
ATACAATTTATTATAATATTTATGAAAGATGTTAAAAATAAATAAATAAAGATATTTAACATTTTTTTTTCATTTATATTTTTATTCATCCGAATAAAGATATTAGTTTGTTTATTATTATTTTTGTTATTGTTCTTATTTTTATTAATATTTTTAATATTTACAAATAAAAAATTTGCTTACCCTCAACAAATCCAAAAACACATCAAACCATTTCTTTTTTAATGCTATCTTTAACTTGTTTTTATCCACAAGAAAAGTTATTTCTGCACAACTACACCAAATATGATGATCCAAGCGCAAAAATCAGTCATAGTCACATACAAAAAAAAAAAAACCTTGACCATTAGTCCCAACTTGTTAAAAATAATTAGCATCTCATTAGTCTTATTAATTTCCCGTATATTGTACAGTAAATCTGTCCCATCAACTGAAACTGTAAGTATAGACAATCTCAAACGTATTCATCAACTACAGTGTCTACATAATACCTACAGGTGTAGATATTTAATGCCATCCACACACTATAGAACTTCCCTTATTATAAAGGAATTCTTTGTTTTTGGTCAGAATTGTAAAACAATTAAGATAACTTGTGAACAAAAATTAGTCCATATGTAATTTTTTTAAGATATGCTATATATCCAAGTTTTATTATCATCCAAGTTTAACATACTAAGCAAGCCCAACATCAATAAAAATCACTCTCATTAAAAGAGTGTGTACACGCGCTCGAAATCTCCCAAACAAATATTATTCTTTGCGCTCTAATATAAAAAACCGTTGTTTTTCTTTTTCTTCTTTTTCTCCTTTTTCGTTATCTTTTTTTTCGTTATTATCATCATCAACAATGACAATATTTTGCTAATATCTTTATTGATTCAGATTTTTCTGGTGCCATCATTAAATAATTTCATTTCAGTTGGATTCAGAAATAAATTCGATGTGTTTTTGTTGATAATTGAGTCTTTTTTACTACTTGTTTAAATCTGAACTAATTTTGATTTATTTGTGTAAAAATTAGGTTCACTTGATGCTGTTGATAAGTATTGACCAAATTTTTATTCCTTATGTAATTTTGGTCCATTTCTTAGTTTAATTGATGTTTATTTAGATCCAGAAATGAATTTGGTGTATTTTTGTTGATGATTTAGTCTTTTTGACTACTTGTTTAAATCTGAACTAATTTCAATTCATTTGTGTGTTAATTGAGGTTCACTTGATGCTGCTGTTAAGTATTGATCAAATTTTTTATTTATTAAGCAATTTCGATTCATTTCTTAGTTTAATTGATGTTCATTTGGATCCAGAAATGAATTCGATGCGTGTTGTTGATGATTTAGTATTTTTGACTGCTTGTTCAAATCTGAACTAATTTCGGTTCATTTATGTGTTAATCGAGGTTCACTTGATACTACTAATAAGTATTGACCAAATTTTTTATTCCTTAAGTAATTTTGGTTCATTTCTTAGTTTAATTAATGTTCATTTGGATTCAAAAATAAATTCGGTGTGTTTTTGTTGATGATTTAGTTTTTTTGACTAGTTCAAATATGAACTAATTTCGATTCATTTGTGTATTAATTGAGGTTCACTTGATGCTACTAATAAGTATTGACAAAATTTTTTAACAAAAAAGAATAAAATTATTCTTTATCACTTTATTCAATTACATTAGATTTCATTCAATTTATGTTAAAAATCATCCCAATCTTTAAAACAAATTATTTATTGACAACGCACCTAAAACGATAACTGATGAGTGCAACAAATTCACATTCACGTTCACATTCACACTATTCTTGAATCTTTGATAATGCAATGGCCCATACATACAACCTCACTGCTGCCACATCCAACCAATCATTCCACCTGTAATTCTTCTAATCTTCCTTAATTGCAGCTTAAAATATGATTTATCTATTCATCTTATAATTAAATACAATCAACTTTGACATATGATATATCATGTGTAATTGATAAAGACCATGAAAGTTGAAAGAGACCGTTTTAATCTCCAGTACAAGAAATAACTGCACATTCTTTAAGTTAACTGTAGCCAAACATATTTTATAAATTAACAAATGAACCGAAATATTATTATAACAATACTATTATGTAATAATAAATAAACTAAAAATTGTGTATGCTATAAATTCAGAAACTCTTGTATTCTATCTAAATTCATAAACAACACTAATTTTAGTAAAGAATGATAAAATTATTCATTATCACTTTATTTAATTGCATTCCACTCCTATAAATTCAAAATTGTTAAAAAATGAACTGAAATATTATCATAACAATATCATTTTGTAATAACAAATAAACTAAAAATCATGCATTCTATAAATTCAGAAACTTTTGCATTTTATCCAAATTTAAATTCATAAACAATACTGATTTTATAAAAAAAGAATGAAATTATTCATTATCACTTTAATCAATTACATTAGATTTCATTCTATTCCATTCAATTCAAAATTGTTAAAGATGATAACGAAAAAGAAAGATAACAAAAAAGAACGTACGTGCGCAAATTTAAAAGAAAAAGAAAAAAAAAAGCAACGACTGCGCACATAAATTTAAATTACTTAGATAAACTTTGTTAGAGAAATCACTTGGATGCAAAATATTATTGAACTTTTTTTCTATTGTAAATCATAAAATTATCATGTCCAAAGTAAAAATAATATAATAATAAAAATGTCTTAATAAAAATAATAATAATGATAATAATCATAATAATAATAAAGAAAGATATGCTCACGGACTAAACTGGCCATATAACCAGCCGGCTAAAAAGAAAAAGGAGGTTAATTTATGCAAATGGAAAAAAATTATATAGCAAATTTTATAGTTAGTTTAAAAAAAAAACTCAACAAATAAAATAAGAGTAAGAGAGACAAAATAAGAACTATAAAACAAGATAAAAACACCAATTTTTTTTCATTTTTAACATTATCATCAATAACTAAAGAAATTAGTATAATTCCAATGTCCGTAGCTTTTATTTGAAGATGCAATAATATCCGCAACACCCAAATCTTATTCTAAAATTTCTTCTGATTTGTTTGGTCCAGATATTTTAAATAATATGGTAGAAAACAAAAAAAAAATAGACAGAACTTGTCTTATTTAGCATTAATTAATTGTCGTAACAATTAATGAATACTAAATAAGGCAAGTTATGGCTGTTTTTGGCTGATTTTCTTTGGTTACCAAACATTTTCGCGGGCATAAAGGAGCGAGTGGAGGCCTCTCTCAGTTTTTCTTTAAATTAATAATAATAAATTATTAAATATAATTTAATTTTTTAAATTTATTTAATATTTAGTCTAGTATAAATAAAAGTCTAATTAAATCTAAATA
>NC_029788.2:16171296-16171636 GCF_000816755.2 Arachis ipaensis
TAAATAAAATTTTTAAAATTTTATAAAGTAGATTTTTTTTTCTTCTTGTGACCATCTTTCTTGATTCATTTAATATTAATTATCTCTGTTTCAACTGCTACAATTAAGAGATCTTTTTCAGCTATGAACATTGTGAAGAATAACTCAGAAATAAAATAAAAGATGAAATTCTTACTAATTGTCTGTTAATTATATTGAAAAAAATTGGTGAAAAATTTGACACAAATTCTATTATCAATGAATTTAATGATACGAAAAATCGAATACTTCGTTAGTAAAAAGTACACACATTTTTTATACTTTAAAATATATTCTCTATCGATATATTTTTGTAAACATC